>NW_019943424.1:0-24857 GCF_002910315.2 Salvelinus sp. IW2-2015 | reverse complement strand
TATATTGACTGTCCAAAATATCTCCGCGACAATTTGGTGCATATAGGTGCCGTATTCACAATGTAAAACCATGATTTGTAAGCCTATAAATAATGCAATTTCGAACAAAAGCATAAATGTATTGTATAACATGATGTTCATCTTGATGAAGTTGTTCAAAAGGTTAGTCGATTAATTCTTATCTCTATTTGTGGGTTTGTGAAAGCTATGTAGCGGGAATAAATTGGCGTTGTGTTTGGCTATTGTGTGAGCTAAACATAATTATATTTGTGTTATTCGTGTGAAATACTTAAAAAATCGGAAATTTGGCTGGATCACAAGATGTTTTATTCTTTCATTTGCTGTACAACATGTATTTTTCATAAATTGGTTTTATGATGAGTATTAGGTATTTCAGTGCTCTCTGTAATTATTCTGGCTGTTTTGGTACTATTTGTGACGGTGGCTGCAATGTAAAAACCACGATTTATACCTATAAATATGCACATTTTTGAACAAAACATAATGTATTGTATAACATGAATGTTATAAGACTGTCATCTGATGAAGTTGTTCAAAAGGTTAGTGATTAATTTTATCTCTATTGTGGGTTTTCTGGAAGCTATGTTTGCAGTGAAAAACATGCGTTGTGTGTTTGGCTTATTGTTGTGAGCTAACATAAATATATATTGTGTTTTTCGCTGTAAACATTTAAATCTCGGACATGTTGGCTGGATTCACAGAATGTTTATCTTTCATTTGCTTATTGGCCTCTGTTAATGTGTGTAAGTTTAAATATTTCAAAAAATATTTTGAAATTTCGCGCGCGCGAATTTTCATTACGCCACACGAACTTCTGCCTTATCGACGTCGTGTGTTTTCTGGACGTTGTCAGCTAACCCGTCTATATAGTAGTACCATTCACCATTAAAACCACTAACTCATTTATACGCTTTTTATTTCTCATTCTCATGTCATCGTTTATGTTGCATTGTGTGGAGCAAGTGATCTTATTTGTATTATACTGTATGTCAAATGTTTACATCTTACTGAGCCCCCCTTATCTCTAATTAATTTATTTAAATTATTGGACATGTTTAATCTCACTCTTCTTGTTCTTTTCACATCCCTCTTTTGTGTTTATTTTCAGTCTTGTTTGGATTTGTCTGGTTGCCGTGTGATTTGTCTGGTTTCCGGGGTTGTGTAGCATGCTTTTAAGATTGGAATCATGCTAGTTTCTTCCACTCTAGTTCTCCTGACTTCTAGGTTTTCTAGTTCACTGTGCTCTGCATTGGCTTTTCTTTCGGGTTTTAGCTGGGTATCTGAAGAGCGCTTTGGACAACTCTTGATGTAAATAAGGCTTTATAAATAAATTGAATGATGCGTTGATGCTATAAACGCCATGGCAACTTGCCAGAAGTTTGACCTGTTCCACGATTTGCCCGGTGGTTCCACACACGATACAGTATAATGTTTAATGATTGTGTTTTTACCAGTGTTGTTGTGGGACTGCAGAAGTTCGAGTGATTCCACATGATAGAGTAGTTTGAGGCTGAGGTCCAGGACATAGGTCAAATCTAGAAATCTTTGCTGCAGGTTGTATCAACACATTAAACAATAACCACATTTATAAAAAAAAAAATGTTTTGACCAATAGTTTAATTTATTTATAAATAGTACAAAATAAATGTCATAGTTACATTTAAATACATTCAATAAATAATCATATGTGTTATTGGACTATGCCACGGCGACAGAGTTGTCCATCAGGACCCCTCAAAGTGCTGGGGTCGTTTTGGTGATGATGACAGGGTGGGGACGGCATAGATGGCTGGGCACAAGTGTAGAGCTCATCAGGAGAGAGCGGAGCTGTTCCTCGATCCCCGTTTCTTCTTCAACAGTGCAGTTGGAAAGGGTGAAGCTGGGAGAAAAACGAGACAATTCCACTTAGGAAATAAGACTAAAGAACCCAGTAAGACTACCTAAACCCTAACTACTTCCCAAGGCTCAGGGTGTTTGCCTACCAACTGCATTTGTTCAATACATCCTGTGTTAAGAAACCCAATTTATTTCTGTGGTGAATCAAATAGAATGCATTATGGAGTGTTTTTTGACTAGGATACAGACAGTTTCATGGACCCAGGAATAAGAGCATTTCCATAAAAAAGTGCTTTTTAGTCCAGGACTAGATTCATCCATGTCTGACACCGCTGTATAAGTTTTGAGTTACTTTTTTTATATTTTTTTTTATTTTTTTATTTCTTTTTTACCACATTTTAAATTGTTATGACAATATTAGAAGTGTTGTTACTGTTTGATTGACAAGAGCAGGGCCTCTGTCAAGTGGCGAGCAACGTTACAAGATTAAATACGTTGTGTTTGAACAGACCCGGCATTTCTATCTGCGACAATTTGGATGTTTCACTGAATCTAGCTAGACCTGGTACAGTCGGTTTGTGGTCATACCACTTTAATCTGCGATCAAGCTAGAGTAACCCCTCAACCAGTTGATTTGTCTAAATGATTTCCTTACCTTATTGTACTGCTCCAGCACTTGCTGATTGTCTTTATTGTGTCTGAGTCCCGTTCTGCATTTTGTTTATGTTAGAGCAGTAATCTCGTTTGCTATGCAGAAATCTTGAGGCTGGAATTGAGATTATTATAATTATTAATGTTGTACTGATGAAATCTGTTGCTGTAATGGCTAAAATAGCCGTAGAAAATTTTTAAATACATTGTCAACTTCTGCTGGCAGCATTAACAAGTGCTCTGCATGCTCAACAAGTGTTGACATGAGTAAGTAACAGATCATTAAACAGTAGTTATCACTGATGACATGAAGGGCAATTTTCCCGACACAGATAAGCTATTTCTTGGACTAGGAGCACTTTCAACGGTGACTCATCCATTTGAACATAAAAAAGGTTTAATTCTCTAGGACTAGGCTTAATCGTGTCTTGTGGAAACCTGCACACTGTTCGTCATGTTTTATCCAAGAATATGGATGCAAACTTAACCCGTGTAACCTGCCAGCGATCTGATTGAAATTCCGCTGGCACAAATGGCTCCAATAGGGCCTGAAAGGATGACTAAACTGTCACAATAGTGGCATTTTTTCTGACCCTTTCATTTTTAACAAGAGAACCTTCTAATCCTATAGAGCAGTGCAACATTTGATAACATGTAGATACAATGGATTTATAATGCAGTTATAAGCAATTATAGTACGTGTCATATTTCAACATTGTCAATCTTTTACCTCTGTGGTCTTCATATGAGGGTCCTTGTTAGCTCTTTCCATATCCTCTGCAGTAGAAAATCTCATCAGGTGGTCTTAGTGGGCGCAGTGAAAGACAGCACAAATGCAAAGGAGAAGAGAGAAGCAAGAGTCTTCATGGCTTTACAGTATCGGTTAGTAGTAGTAGTAGTAGCAGGGCTTATGACTTGAGATGTTCTCGGGTGAAGAAGGTTTAAAAATGTGACTGATTGCAACATCAAACACAGGCCCTCTTATATTGTCACTAGACCGCTGACACCCTCACCAGAGCCCACTAGATAGAATCACTATGTGACAGCTACCAAATTCTGCGATCAAGCACTCAGGATGTCCTTATATGACAAGTCATATTGCATATATCAATTTAGCAAATCAAATCTTATCAAGAACAGAAACTTGATGACGGAACAGAGGAAAATACATGGCATTTTTGGAATGCAATTTCTTCATATAATCTTTCACATTGGTGTGTTTTTTAATTAAATCAGAAAATGATGATTAGGTACCTTCACGTATTTGTAAAATATTTACTGTTCTCAGACTTTTTTAGTCCATATATTTAAGATGTATTAAATGTTTTTGTGCAAACGCTAATATCCACTTGTTTAGCTATAATGGAAAGTTGATATCCTGTATATTTGACTGATATGTGGTTGTCTCACCTAGCAATCTTTAAGATGGAATATACTTGCTGTAAGTTGCTCTAGATATGACTATCTCTGATATTACTAAAATGTAAATATTTTACGCACAGATCTCATAATTACTGTACTGATGAATAAAAAATAAACCATTTATATTGAGTCACAAATGTATAAAAAAAAACTGAAATATCACATTTACCGAAGTATTTAGACCCTTTACTCAGTACTTGTTTTGTTGTTGAAGCATCTTTGACAGTGATTACAGCCTCAAGTCTTCTTGGGTATGACTCTAATTCTTCTCGCATTCATTCTCTACAGATCCTCTCAAGCTCTGTCAGTTGGACTTGGAGCGTCGCTGCGCAGCATATTTTCAGTCTTCTCCAGAGATGATCGATCAAGTTCAAGTCCGGGCTCTGGCTGGGCAACTCAAGAACATTCATAGACTTTTCCAAGCCACTTCGTCATTGTCTTTGCTGTATGCTTAGGGTAGATTGTCCTGTTGGAAGGGGAACCTTCGCCCCAACCATTAAAGTAAATTGTAACTCATTAAAATCCACTAGACTAGTCTAGGACGAGGGAAAAGGTGAACGGACAAGTACAGAGAGAACCTTGATGAAAACCTGCTCCAGACTGTTTCAGGACCCTCAGACTTGGGCGAAGCTTCATCTTCCAATAGGACAAACGGCCCTAAGCACACAGCCAAGAAAAAGCAGGAGTGGTTTAGAGACAAGTCTTTGAATGTGCTTGAGTGGCCCAGCCAGAGACGCCGGATTTGAACCCGATTGAACATCTCTGGAGAGACCTGAAAACAGCTGTGCAGCTCTCTCCCCATCAAACCTGTCATAACTTCTAAGGATCTCACAGAGAATGGAGAAACTCCCAAATACAAGTGTACCAAGCTTGTAGTGTCATACCGAAGAAGACTCAAGGCTGTAATCGCTTCCAAATGTGTTTCAACAAAAGTACTGAGTAAAGGGTCTGAATACTGTACACTACCGGTCAAAAGTTTTAGAACACCTACTCTTTCAAGGGTTTTTTCTTCATTTTGACTATTTTCGACATTGTAGAAAAATAGTGAAGACATTAAAAGTGAATAACACATGGAATCATCAAGTGTTAAACAAATCCAAATATATTTTAGATTTGAGATTCTTCAAAGTAGCCACCCTCTGCATTGATGACACGCTTTGCACACTCTTGGCATTCTCTCAACCAGCTTCACCTGGAATGATTTTCCAAACAGTCTTGAAGGAGTTCCCACATATGCTGAGCACTTGTTGGCTGCTTTTCTTCACTCTGCGGTCTGACTCAACCCAAACAATCTCAATTTGGTTAGGTCGGGGATTGTGGAGGCCCATCTGATGCAGCACTCCATCACTCTCCTTCTTGGTCAAATAGCCCTTATACAGCATGGAGGTAGTTGTTCTAAAACTTTTGACCGGGAGTTTATGTAAAGTAATATTTCAGTTTTTAATATAACATTTCTAAACATAAAAAAACAGTTTTGCTTCAACATTATGGGGTATGTTTAGACTGATGAGGGAAAAAGACAATGTAATCCACAATTTGAGGTAGACCTGCCTGCGTAACGCTTGGATGTTCAAAGAGAAGAGTGGAGATAACATCTTGCGTCTAAACCTTCGCAGGATACTGACAAGGAAGGGATATTATTCTACAGAATACTAATAAATACCACTAGATCATTTCAGCGGATTTCACCATGGAATCAAAGAGTAAATTGATGAGTGTGTGAAGAAGGAACCTGCTGATGTAATAAAATAAACTTCTGTATGTCATAAAATCTGTTGGAATTAAGGAGATAATTCAGTCAACCATTACTAAGTGAAATATCAGATCAATACGCTTCAGGGATTTATCAACACTACTGATCCTCAGTATTGATCGAAACAGCACCAACTAGACCATGTTGATGACTGTTGATGACTGTTCCCTATCACCGCTCTGTTGTCGATGCTGCTGTTTCAGATGAGTGTGTATCAGATTATTATCTCTGTTGCATCCTGTCAGAGATACAGTCAGGACTCAGCCCTGCTGTTGCTACATACAATTTTGGACTTGTGAATTAATGATATTGACCCATTGATCTTGAAAATTATACCTTATAAATGCCTCATGAGCTGATTCAACGTCTACCCCATCAGAACCCAAACATAAGCTTGTTTTACTCCAATGTTTGTAAACAAAGTAAATGTAAACAAACACCTATAGCCTAAAAACATGGTTCAAAGTATAATGTTGATACCCTGGATGGTCAGTCTTTGCATCCATAGCTCTGTCTATGAATTTGAGAGTGGTCTCACGCTCGTCGTAACGTTGGAGAGAGAGGACCAAGAGCAGCGTGAAATGAATACATTCTTGATTTATTTAACGAAGACAAAAATGAAGAACACTTGACAAACTAATACAAAACAATAAACGACGAACATGAAGCTAATGAAAACTAGTGCTGACACAAACACTACACATAGACAATAACCCACAACACAAAACAGGCTACCAAATATGGTTCCAATCAGAGACAACGCAAAACACCTGTCTCTGATTGAGAACCATATCAGGCCAAACACATAGAAATAGACAAACCAGACATAGAACATAGAATGCCCACCAGATCACACCCTGACCAACACAAAACATAGAAACATACAAAGCAAACTATGGTCAGGCGTGACAAGTGGTTACATTTCTCCAGACCCATCCCTCAGCTTTTTACCGAAACATGGGCGGGGGTGGGGACAGGGGACGCTTGAACTGCTGATTGCCACTTTAACAGTAACCAATATGTAACAGATTCACGTAAATGCATCCTTATCCTCTTATTGACCAGGGCCGTTGTATCAAGCGAATAGGATTGCCGATCTAGGATCAGTTAACCCCTGTCCACAAAATCATATCCAGTAAGATATAAAAGTCACATTGATCCTAGATTAGCTATCTACTGCTCAACTTTGCTGACCATATAGTCCAATGTAAAGTCTGTCTACATGAATAAGAAGCTATCGATCCCAGAGCACATGGATATGTCTATAGCATACTTGCTCTGTATCCAGTAAAGTGGTATTCTGTCATATTTTTCTCAAATCTATTCTATACAATATCCTCTGTTGTCTCTACGTCAGAATCGTTAGCCACTGTTAGCGAAATAGTTGTCTATTTCATGACCATGCTAAAAAATAAAGTCTGTCTGGAAACTGTTGAATCCAGCCAGTAGAAGAGCATTGTTCTTGTCACGTCCTGACCATAGTTCTTATGTGTTTTGCTTGTTTAGTGTTGGTCAGGACGTGAGCTGGGTGGAATTCTATGTTGTGTCTAGTTGTCTGTTTCTGTGTTCAGCCTAATATGGTTCTCAATCAAGAGCAGCTGTCAATCTGTTGTCCCTGATTGAGAATCATATATGAGTGGCTTGTTTTGTGTTGGGGATTGTGGTGGTTGTTTCCTGTCTCTGTGTTTTGTGCACCAGATAGGACTGTCTCGGTTTTCACTTTGTCATTTTGTATCGTTGTAGTGTTCACAGTTCGTTATATTAAATATGTTGAGCACTGGCTACGCTGCGTGTTGGTCCTCTCCTTCACCCAGAAGAAAGCCGTGACAGTTCTGTCAGGTCCAAACCAAAAAATAAGAAATAAAATGAATAAAATAAATAAAATAAATAAAATAAAATAAATAAAAAATAAATAAAATAAATAAAATAAATAAAAATAAATAAAATAAATAAAATAAAATGTATTTGTCACATAGACCTTACCGTGAAATGTGTACTTACAAGCCCTTAACCAACAATGCAGTTCAAGAAATAGAGAAGAAAACATTTACTAAAGTAAAAAATAGGTTCCGGTACCAAGTCAATGTTGTGGGGGGTACAGGTTAGTAGTATTGTACAGTAGGTAGGGGTAAAGTGGCTATGCATAGATAATAACAGCGAGTAGCAGCAGTGTACAAAACAAATGGAGGGGGGGGGGGTGTCAATGTAATAGTTTGGTGGCCATTTGACTAATTGTTCAGCAGTCTTATGGCTTAGAGACAGAAGCTGTTGGGGGTGGAACCTTTTGGTCCTAGACTTGGTGCTCCGGTACCGCTTGCCTTGCGATAGCAGAGAGAACAGTCTATGACTTGCGTGACTGGAGTCTTTGACAATTGTTTGGGCCTTCCTCTGACACGAGTAGTATATAGGTCCTAATGAAGGAAGCTTGCCTCAGTGATGTACTGGCCGTACACAGTACCCTCTGTAGCGCCTTACGGTCGGATGCCGAGCAGTTGCCATACCAGGCAGTGATGCAACCGGTCAGGATGCCTCGATGGTGCAGCTGTAGAACTTTTTGAGGATCTGGGACCCGTGCCAAATCCTTTCATTCTCCTGAGGGAAAAGGCGTTGTCGTGCCCTCTTCACGACTGTCTTGGTGTGTTTGTACCATGATAATTTGTTGGTAATGTGGACACCAAGGAAGTGAAACTCTCGACCGCTCCCACTACAACCCTGTCGATGTGAATGGGGGTGTGTTTGGCCCTCCTTTTCCTGTAGTCCACGATCATCTCCTTTGTCATTTCACATTGAGGAGAGGTTGTTGTCCTGGCACCACATTGCCAGGTCTCTGACCTCCTCCCTATAGGCTGTCTCATCGATGTCGGTGATCAGGCCTACCACCGTTGTGTCATCAGCAACTTAATATTGGTGTTGGAGTTGTGCTTGGCCACGCAGTCATGGGTGAACATGGAGTACAGGAGGGGACTAAGCACGCACACCTGAAGGGCCCGTGTTGAGGATCAGCGTGGCAGATGTGTTGTCGCCTACCTTACCACCTGAGGCGGCCCGTCAGAGAGTCCAGGATCCAGTTGCAGAGGAGGTGTTTAGTCCCAGGGTCCTTGGCTTAGTGATGAGCTTTGAGGGCACTATGGTGTTTAACGCTGAGCTTTAGTCAATGAACAGCATTCTCACATAGTGTTCCTTTTGTGCAGGTGGGAAAGGGCAGTGTGGAGTGCGATTGCGATTGCGTCATCTGTGGATCTGTTGGGGCGGTATGGAATTGGAGTGGGTCTAGGTTTCCGGGATGATGGTGTTGATGTGAGCATGACTAGCATTTCAAAGCACTTCCTGGCTACCAGACCTGGCGCCTGTCTGGGTGTGGATAGCTTCCTACAGTGCCTTCGGAAAGTATTCTAAATGGTAAAGAATGGTTGACTGAATTATCAGATTTTATGACATCAGAAGTTTATTTTATTACATCAGCAGGTTCCTTCTTCACACACTCATCAATTTACTCTTTGATTCCATGATGAAATCCGCTGAAATGATCTAGTGGATTTATTAGTATTCTGTAGAATAATATCCCCTTGCCTTGTCAGTATCCTGCCGAAGGTTTAGACAGCAAGATGTTATCTCCACTCTTCTCTTTGAACATTCCACCAGGTTTCGCAGGCAGGTCTACCTCAAACTGTGGGTTGTGTCCCAAATATATATATATATAAATAAAAAAAATTGGACATATAAAGAAATACAAATTACAAATTGAACAGATACGTCCTTTTATCCCCTATACTTATTGAAACACCTCCCTCCCATTAACAACAAAAGCAGTATACATACAAAAATCAAATAAATGTACACATACAATTTGAAATAATGATATATAAATATACATATTTTTGCATGTTTATACGCTACCGTTCAAAAGTTTGTGGTCACTTTGAAATGTCCTTGTTTTTGAAGGAAAAGCAGATTTTTTGTCCATTAAAATAACATTAAATTGATCAGAAAAACAGTGTAGACATTGTTAATGTTGTACATGACTATTGTAGCTGGAAACGGCAGATTTTGAATGTAATATCTACATAGACCCATTATCAGCAACCATCACTCCTGTGTTCCAATGCACGTTGTGTTAGCTAATCCAATTCATCATTATAAAAGGCTAATTGATCATTAGAAAACCCTTTTGCAATTATGTTAGCACAGCTGAAACTTGTGTCCTGATTAAAGAAGCAATAAAACTGCCTTCTTTAGACTAGTTGAGTCAGCATTGGTGGGTTTGATTACAGGCTCAAAATGCCCAGAAACAAATAACTTTCTTCTGAAACTCGTCAGTCTTTCTTGTTCTGAGAATAATAAGCTATCCATGTGAAAAAATTGCCAAGAAACTGAAGATCTCGTACAACGCTGTGTACTACTCCCTTCACAGAACATTGCAAACTATCTTTAACCAGGATAGAAAGAGGAGTGGAGGCCCCGTTGCACAACTGAGAGAGGGCACAGTACATTAGAGTGTCTAGTTTGAGAAACAGACGCCTCACAGTCGTCAACTGGAAGCTTCATTAAATAGTACCCACAAAACACCAGTCTCCACGTCAACAGTGAAGAGGTGACTATGGATGCTGGTCTTCTAAGCAGAGTTCCTCTGTCCAGTGTCTGTGTTCTTTTGCCCATATTAATCTTTAATTTTTATTGTCCAGTCTGAGATATGGCTTTTTCTTTGCAACATATACTGTATATATGCACACCAATCGCAATCGCACTCCACACTGCCCTTTCCCACCTGCACAAAAGGAACACCTATGTGAGAATGCTGTTCATTGACTAAAGCTCAGCGTTAAACACCATAGTGCCCTCAAAGCTCATCACTAAGCCAAGGACCCTGGGACTAAACACCTCCCTCTGCAACTGGATCCTGGACTCTCTGACGGGCCCGCCCTCAGGTGGTAAGGGTAGGCGACAACACATCTGCCACGCTGATCCTCAACACGGGCCCTTCAGGTGTGCGTGCTTAGTCCCCTCCTGTACTCCATGTTCACCCATGACTGCGTGGCCAAGCACAACTCCAACRCCAATATTAAGTTTGCTGATGACACAACGGTGGTAGGCCTGATCACCGRCATCGATGAGACAGCCTATAGGGAGGAGGTCAGAGACCTGGCAATGTGGTGCCAGGACAACAACCTCTCCYTCAATGTGAAAATGACAAAGGAGATGATCGTGGACTACAGGAAAAGGAGGGCCAAACACACCCCCATTCACATCGACAGGGTTGTAGTGGAGCAGGTCGAGAGTTTCACTTCCTTGGTGTCCACATTACCAACAAATTATCATGGTACAAACACACCAAGACAGTCGTGAAGAGGGCACGACAACGCCTTTTCCCCTCAGGAGAATGAAAGGATTTGGCACGGGTCCCCAGATCCTCAAAAAGTTCTACAGCTGCACCATCGAGGGCATCCTGACCGGTTGCATCACTGCCTGGTATGGCAACTGCTCGGCATCCGACCGTAAGGCGCTACAGAGGGTACTGTGTACGGCCCAGTACATCACTGAGGCCAAGCTTCCCTTTCATCCTTTCATCCAGGACCTATATACTACTCGGTGTCAGAGGAAGGCCCAAACAATTGTCAAAGACTCCAGTCACGCAAGTCATAGACTGTTCTCTCTGCTATCGCAAGGCAAGCGGTACCGGAGCACCAAGTCTAGGACCAAAAGGCTCCTACCCCCAACAGCTTCTGTCTCTAAGCCATAAGACTGCTGAACAATTAGTCAAATGGCCACCAAACTATTACATTGACACCCCCCCCCCTCCATTTGTTTTGTACACTGCTGCTACTCGCTGTTTATTATCTATGCATAGCCACTTTACCCCTACCTACCTCAACTACCTGTACCCCCCACACATTGACTTGGTACGGACCTATTTTTTACTTTAGTAAATGTTTTCTTCTCTATTTCTTGAACTGCATTGTTGGTTAAGGGCTTGTAAGTACACATTTCACGGTAAGGTCTATGTGACAAATACATTTTATTTTATTATTTATTTTATTTTATTTTATTTATTTATTTTATTTTTTTATTTTTTTATTTATTTGTTTATTTTATTTATTTTATTTATTTTATTTATTTTATTTCATTTTATTTCATTTTATTTCATTTTATTTGGTTTGGACCTGACCAGAACTGTCACGGCTTTCTTCCTGGGTGTGAAGGAGAGGACCAACACGCAGCGTAGCCAGTGCTCAACATATTTAATATAACGAACTGTGAACACTACAACGATACAAAATGACAAAAGTGAAACGCGAGACAGTCCTATCTGGTGCACACAAAACACAGAGACAGGAAACAACCACCCACAATCCCCAACACAAAACAAGCCACCTATATATGATTCTCAATCAGGGACAACGATTGACAGCTGCCTCTGATTGAGAACCATATTAGGCTGAACACAGAAACAGACAAACTAGACACAACATAGAATTCCCACCCAGCTCACGTCCTGACCAACACTAAACAAGCAAAACACATAAGAACTATGGTCAGGACGTGACAAGAACAATGCTCTTCTACTGGCTGGATTCAACAGTTCTCAGACAGMCTTTATTTTTTAGCATGGTCATGAAATAGACAACTATTTCGCTAACAGTGGCTAACGATTKCTGACGTAGAGACAACAGAGGATATTGTATAGAATAGATTTGAGAAAAATATGACAGAATACCACTTTACTGGATACAGAGCAAGTATGCCTATAGACATATCCATGTGCTCTGGGATCGATAGCTTCTTATTCATGTAGACAGACTTTACATTGGACTATATGGTCAGCAAAGTTGAGCAGTAGATAGCTAATCTAGGATCAATGTGACCTTTTATATCTTACTGGATATGATTTTGTGGACAGGGGTTAACTGATCCTAGATCTGCAATCCTATTCGCTTGATACAAACGGCCCCTGGTCAATAAGAGGATAAGGATGCATTTACGTGAATCTGTTACATATTGGTTACTGTTAAAGTGGCAATCAGCAGTTCAAGCGTCCCCTGTCCCCCACCCCCCGCCCATGTTTCGGTAAAAAGCTGAGGGATGGGTCTGGAGAAATGTAACCACTTGTCACGCCCTGACCATAGTTTGCTTTGTATGTTTCTATGTTTTGTTTGGTCAGGGTGTGATCTGAGTGGGCATTCTATGTTCTATGTCTTGTTTGTCTATTTCTATGTGTTTGGCCTGATATGGTTCTCAATCAGAGACAGGTGTTTTGCGTTGTCTCTGATTGGGAACCATATTTAGGTAGCCTGTTTTGTGTTGTGGGTTATTGTCTATGTGTAGTGTTTGTGTCAGCACTAGTTTTCATTAGCTTCATGTTCGTCGTTTATTGTTTTGTATTAGTTTGTCAAGTGTTCTTCATTTTTCGTCTTCGTTAAATAAATCAAGAATGTATTCATTTCACGCTGCTCCTTGGTCCTCCTCTCTCCAACGTTACGACGAGCGTGAGACCACTCTCAAATTCATAGACAGAGCTATGGATGCAAAGACTGACCATCCATGGTATCAACATTATACTTTGAACCATGTTTTTAGGCTATAAGGTGTTTGTTTACATTTACTTTGTTTACAAACATTGGAGTAAAACAAGCTTATRSTTTGGGTTCTGATGGGGTAYGACCGTTGAAMTCAGCTCATGAGGCATTTATAAGGTATAATCTTCAAGAATCAATGGGTACATATCATTAATTCACAAGTCCAAAATTGTATGTAGCAACAGCAGGGCTGAGTCCTGACTGTAATCTCTGACAGGATGCAACAGAGATAATAATCTGATACACACTCACTCTGAAACAGCAGCATCGACAACAGAGCGGTGATAGGGAACAGTCATCAACAGTCATCAACATGGTCTAGTTGGTGCTGTTTCGATCAATACTGAAGGATCAGTAGTGTTGATAAATCCCTGAAGCGTATTGATCTGATATTTCACTTAGTAATGGTTGACTGAATTATCTCCTTAATTCCAACMGATTTTATGACATCAGAAGTTTATTTTATTACATCAGCAGGTTCCTTCTTCACACACTCATCAATTTACTCTTTGATTCCATGGTGAAATCCGCTGAAATGATCTAGTGGTATTTATTAGTATTCTGTAGAATAAYATCCCCTTGCCTTGTCAGTATCCTGCYGAAGGTTTAGACAGCAAGATGTTATCTCCACTCTTCTCTTTGAACATCCCACYAGCGTTACGCAGGCAGGTCTACCTCAAATTGTGGATTACATTGTCTTTTTCCCTCATCAGTCTAAACACAGTACCCCATAATGTTGAAGCAAAAACTGTTTTTTTTTATGTTTAGAAATGTTATATTAAAAAACTGAAATATTACTTTACATAAACTCCCGGTCAAAAGTTTTAGAACAACTACCTCCATGCTGTATAAGGGCTATTTGACCAAGAAGGAGAGTGATGGAGTGCTGCATCAGATGACCTGGCCTCCACAATCCCCCGACCTCAACCAAATTGAGATTGTTTGGGTTGAGTCAGACCGCAGAGTGAAGGAAAAGCAGCCAACAAGTGCTCAGCATATGTGGGAACTCCTTCAAGACTGTTGGAAAATCATTCCAGGTGAAGCTGGTTGAGAGAATGCCAAGAGTGTGCAAAGCTGTCATCAATGCAGAGGGTGGCTACTTTGAAGAATCTCAAATCTAAAATATATTTGGATTTGTTTAACACTTNTTCTCCCTCACAAAACTCCTACTTTTCTCATGTTCATCAAGCCTAGAGCCCTTCTCCCTCACAAAACTCCTACTTTTCTCATGTTCATCAAGCCTAGAGCCCTTCTCCCTCACAAAACTTCTACTTTTCTCATGTTCATCAAGCCTAGAGCCCTTCTCCCTCACAAAACTCCTACTTTCCTCATGTTCATCAAGCCTAGAGCCCTTCTCCCCTCAGTTAAAACTACAGAATATTCTGCGATAGTGATTTCGGACCATTCCCCCCCACATTCTGGATTTAGCTCTTACACTAAATGTAAAAATTGAAGATTGAACTGAAGATTTAACACGGCCCTGTTGTCTAACAAAGAATTCTGTGACATTATTTCGACCAACATAGATGTATTCATTCAAACAAATAAGAATGATGGGTCCTACCCATCTCTTCTTTGGTAGACTTTCAAAGCTGTATTACGGGGAAAGATCATTTCTTACAATTCTCATTATGTCAAACAAAGAAAACTGAAACATCAGGAAGTGCTGAACTCAAACCTGGCAATAGACTGCCAATATTCAACTTCACCATCCTCTGAATTATATGCAGAGACTGAAACTTCAAACTCCATTTAATCTGCTGATAAAGCAACATAATTTCTGTTGCAACGAACAAAGGGGACGTCCTAGGAATATGGTGACAAGGCCAGATATGGTGACAAGGCCAGATATGGTGACAAGGCCAGCCGCCTTTTGGCACACCAACCTAAAGGCCAGTCAGCATCTCATCTTATCTCTCTGGTATATGACTCCTCCCGTAATCTTACAAGTGATCCCTCTAATATTAATTCAACTTTTGTGTCATTTTATTCTAGCCTCTACAAATCCAAACCAATCCAAACATAATACGGCTATGGACAACTTGTGCCCCTACTGTCCTTGTGTCCTTCAAAGTATACTGGAAACCCCATTGTGTGCTCTACTTTGAAGATCTGGAGACAATTTCGTCAACATTTTAGACTTTCTGCCCCTTCTCTTCTAAGCCCTATCTGTAACAATCATCTATTTTTACACTCCAAACTCCACCAGGCTTTTGTTTTGTGGTGAGAGAAAGGTTTGGTATGTTTCAAAGATTWATTTTTAGATGGGAAGTTTGACAGTTTTAATGATCTCATAGCTAAATGTAATCTGTCTCATTCTAATCTTTTCTGCAATTTTCAAGTCCGGAATTCATTTTCCCACCTTTCCACAACTACCTCCAAAGACGTTGCAGGAAGAGACCCCCAACCCCGTGGAGTCTGCAAGGTCTGATCTCTGGATTATATGACATTATGCTGTCCTCTGAACCCCCTCTCCAATAAACAAAATCAAGACCGACTGGGGTCGTGAACTTGAACTTGACCTTGCATGATACTGTGGAGGAAGCTTTAACAGATGCTGGTGTGAGATACTATGTGTGGAGAAGCTTTACAGATGACTGGTGGGAGGAAGCTTTTACAGATGACTGTGGGAGGAGGCTTTACAGATGACGGTGTGGAGGAGGCTTTACAGATGACTGTGGGAGGAGCTTAGATGATGTGGAGAGGCTTTACATAATGAATGTGGGAGAGGCTTTACAGATGATTGGATGGGAGGAGGCTTTACCAGATGACTGGTGGGAGGAGGCTTTACGATGACTGGTGGAGGAGGCTTTACAGATGACTGGTGAGGAGCTTTTACAGATGACTGGTGGAGGATTACAGCATGACTGGTGGGAAGGCTTTACAAATGACTGTGGAGGAGGCTTACAGTGACTGGTGAGGAGGCTTACAGATGATGGTGGGAGGGAGCTTTTACAGATGACTGGTGGGAGGAGGCTTTACAGATGATGGTGGGAGGAGGCTTTACAAATGACTGTGGAGAGTTTACAGATGATGGTGGGAGAGCTTTACAGATAGTGGGAAGTTACAGACTTGTGGAGGAAGCTTTACAGATGGACTGGTGGGAGGAAGCTTACAGATGACTGGTGGGAGGAGCTTTACAGATGCTGGTGGGAGGAGGCTTTACAGATGACTGGGGGAGGCTTTACAGATGACTGGTGGAAGGCTTTACAGATGACCTGTGGCGAGCTTATAGAGACTGGTGGGAAAGGCTTTACAGATGACTGGTGGGAGTAGGCTGCAGATGGGGAGCTGTGAGCGAGGCTTTACAGACTGGTGGGAGGAGGCTTTACAGATGACTGGGGAGGCTTTACAGAGCTGTGGAACAGGCCTAGTGTTAACTCCACATCCTCATGTGCTCGTTAGTTTTCATCAGTTCAAGTCTTGCACCAGAATCATCACACCAAAAGAAACATAGTAAATTCCCCATACACGAATGACACTGATAGATGTTCATTCACACCGGACCACTGACCACACCCATATGTTTTATTCGTGCTCTAAGCTGTCTGAGTATTGGTGTAAGAGGTGCGTAACTGGCTGCAGGATGTCAGGCCAGGAGAGCAGAACTGGGTAATAACCGGAGCAGTTTAATGAGGCAAAACCGACGGCACCCAGAACAACAAAATATGGGTTGAAATAACCCGAGCAAACCATCCTTATAATCACATACACTTTACAACAAACAATTCCACACACAGACATGGGGGGAAGAGGGTTATAACACGTCACTAATAGGGAGAAAACCAGCCGTGTTGGAAAACAAGACCAAACAAATGGAAAATGAAGGTGATCGCGTGGCTAGAACCGTGACGTCGACTGCCGAACGCCACCCGAACAAGGAGAGTAAACGAACTTCGGCGGAAGGCATGACAATTGGTCATCCTTTTTTAAACTCTTTCTAAAATTTTAGATGTTGACCTGCAGCCTTGTCCTCTGATAGCTATATTTGGAGTTCCATCTTTGTTGCCTAGTCTCAATAAAATGAAGCGGACGTTGTAGCGTTTCCTTCCCTTTTAGCCTCCGGCCAGATCTTGCTTAGCTGAAACCCTTCAAACTCGCCGCACTTTATCATCCCTGTGTTTGAAGATTCTAATTGCTATTTTCTACACTTAGAAAAAATTAAATATACTTTGAGAGACTGTACTTTTAACTTTTTCTTGAGATGGCAGCATTTAATTTCCTTTTTTGAACAGTTGCCTATTGATTAGGAGAATGAATTTCGGCCAACAGGGGATAAGGGGGGGCGTGGGAGTGAAGGGATAGTATGTTGTGATATTTTCTATCTATTTTTGTGCATGTGTATTTGTGTGCATATATACAGTATATGTTGCAAAGAAAAAGCCATATCTCAGACTGGACAATAAAAATTAAAGATTAATATGGGCAAAAGAACACAGACACTGGACAGAGGAACTCTGCTTAGAAGACCAGCATCCCATAGTCACCTCTTCAYTGTTGACGTGGAGACTGGTGTTTTGTGGGTACTATTTAATGAAGCTTCCAGTTGACGACCTGTGAGGCRTCTGTTTCTCAAACTAGACACTCTGATGTACGTGTCCTCTTCCTCAGTTGTGCAACGGGGCCTCCCACTCCTCTTTCTATCCTGGTTAAAGATAGTTTGCAATGTTCTGTGAAGGGAGTAGTACATAGCGTTGTACGAGATCTTCAGTTTCTTGGCAATTTTTCACATGGAATAGCATTAATTTCTCAGAACAAGAACAGACTGACGAGTTTCAGAAGAAAGTTATTTGTTTCTGGGCATTTTGAGCCTGTAATCAAACCCACCAATGCTGACTCAACTAGTCTAAAGAAGGCCAGTTTTATTGCTTCTTTAATCAGGACAACAGTTTCAGCTGTGCTAACATAATTGCAAAAGGGTTTTCTAATGATCAATTAGCCTTTTATAATGATGAACTTGGATTAGCTAGACACAACGTAGCCATTGAACGACAGGAGGAGCGTTGCTGAAATGGTCTATGTAAGATTACATTCAAAAATCTGACCCGCTTTCCAGCTACCAATAGTTCAGCTACAACATTAAACAAGTCTACACGTATTTCTGATCAATTAAGTTATTTTAATGCGACAAAAAAATCTGCCTTTTCCTTCAAGAAACAAGGGACATTTCAAATGACACAAACTTTTGAACGGTACTACATAAGCCGTATAAACATGCAAAAAATGTATATTTAAATAAATCATTATTTCAAATTGTATGTGCTACATATTGTTGCATTATTTGTATGTATACTGCTTGTTTTAATGGAGCAGGAGGTGTTTCAATAAGATATAGCGGGGATAAAAGGACGTATTCTGCTTCAATTTGTAATTATGTATTTCGTTATATGTCCAATTATTTTTTATTTATATAAATATATTTGGACACAACCCACAGTTTGAGGTAGACCTGCCTGCAAACACTCGTCGAGATTTCAAAGAGAAAAGTGAGAGATAACATCTTGCCTGTCTAAACCTTCGGCAGGATAACTGACAAGGCCAACGGGGATAATTATTCTACAGAATAACTAATAAATACCACTAGCATCATTATCAGCCGCGATCATCATGAATCAAGAGTAAATTCATGAGTGTCGTGAAGAAGAACCTGCTGATGTAATAAAATAAACTTCTGAGTCATAAATCTATAACTTCAGTCAAACCATTCTTTACCATTAGAATATCTTTCCGACCACTGTAGAAGCTATCACAACCCAACAGGCACACGTCTGGTAGCCAGCGGAAGTGTTTGAAATGCTAGTCATTGGCGATCACATTCAACACGCACTCATCCGAAACCCTAGAACCCACTCCAATTCGCATACCGCCCCAACAATCCACAGATGACGCAATTCCAGACGCACTCACACTGCCCCTTATCCCAACCCTGCACAAAAGGCAACACCAATGTGAGAATGCTGTTCATTGACTAAAGCTCAGCGTTAAACACCATAGTGCCCTCAAAGCTCATCACTTAAGCCCAAGACCCTGGAGCTAAAACACCTCCCTCGGCAAAACTGGCATCCTGGACTCTCTACGGGCCGCCCTCAGGTTGGAAGCGGTAGGCCGACAACACATCTGCCACGCGTGTAGCCTCAAACACGCCCTTTCAGTGTGCGTGCCGAGTCCCCTCCTTGCTACTCCATGTCACCATGGACTGCGTGGCCAAGCACAACTCCAACGCCAATTTAAGTTTGCCTGAATGCACAACAAAACTGTAGCCCACGGATCAACCGACATCGATGAGACAGCCTATAGGAGGAGCATCAGAGACCTGGCAATTGGCCAGGACAACAACCCTCTCCTCAATGTGTAAAATGACAAAGGAGCATTGATCGTGACTACAGAAAAGCAGGGCCAAACACACCCCCATCACAATCGACACAGTTTTAGGGAGGCAGGTCGAGAGTTTCACTTCCTTGTGTCCACATTTACCAACAAATTATCATGTACAAACAACACCAAGACCAAGTCGTGCACAGGGCACGACAACCGCCTTCCCCCTCAGCGAGAATGAAAGGATTTGGGCGACGGTCCCCAGATCCTCACAAAAAGTTCTACAAGCGCACCCATCGAGGGCATCCTGGACCGCGTTGCATCACTGCCTGATAGGCAACTGCTCGGCATCCGACCGTTAAGGCCTACAGAGGTACTGTGTACGGCCCGAGCTACTATCACTGACGCCAAGCTTTCCCTTTCATCCTTTCATCCAGACCTATATACTACTCGTGTAGAGAAGGCCAAACAATGTCAAAGACTCCAAGTCACGCAAGTTCATAGACTGTTCTCTCTGCTATCGCAAGGCAAGCGTTAACCGAAGCACCAAAGTCTAGCGAAAAAGGCTCCTACCCCCAACAGCTTCTGTCTCTGTTAAGCCATAAGACTGACTGCAAACAATTAGTCAAATGCCACCAAACTATTACATGACACCCCCCCCCCCCCCCTCCATTTGTTTGTACACTGCTGCTACCGCGGTTGATTATCTATCATAGCCACTTTACCCCTACCTACAGTACAAATACCTCAACTAACCTACCCCCCACATGACTTCTGTACCGCAACCTATTTTTTACTTTAGTAGAATGTTTGCTTCTCTTATTTCTTGAACTGCATGTTGTTAAGCGGCTTGTAAAGTACACATTTCGACGGAGTTTGGATAGGTCTATTGACAAATACAGCTTTTATTTTGAGTTGTATTTTATTTGTATTTATTATTTATTATTTTAGTTTATTTATTAGTTATTTTCATTTCTATTTGGGGGTTTGGACCTGACCAAGAAACTTGTCATCGGCTCTTCGTTCCTGGTGGCCTGAAGGAGAGACCACCAACACGCCCAGCGTAGCCAGTGCTCAACATATTGTAAGTGTCAGTAAATAAGTTTGGTGAGTCCAATCAATTCTAACCTAAATTGTCAGCTAACACTACATATGACTATAAATGAGAACAAAATGACCAACAGCGGGGTGGGAAAACCGAGACAGTCTATCTGTGCAACACTATAAGGAACACAAAGAGACAGATGACAACACCACCCACTCTATATCGTCCCTGACTTCAACGTCCTAAACAAAAACAGTAACCCACCGCGCATTGTTAAGTCGAGTAATCATCACATCGAGGACAACGATGACAGCGATGGCACACTGATGTACCGATACCAGATTAATAGTGTCGTGAACCAGATCGACTATGAGTAACCTCTATGAACAATTGTTGACTCTTGACTACAAGAAACATTAGAATCTCTGACCCACCCTAGCTTCAACATCAAGGTCCCGACGGAGAAACGCACTAAAAAACAAGGCAAAAACACATAATAGGAATAATGGGTCAAGACCCTGGGTTCGTACAGCTATATGAACATATGTAACTGGCTCTCTCCACTGGGCTGGGATTATCTACAGTACACCATCTTCTCGATATAACAGCCCTTTATCCTTCCTATGACGCCGATGGGTCATGAAATAGACAACTATGTCAGTCTAAACAGTGGCTAACCCGAGAAGTCGTAATGCTACCCGACCACTAGGCCCAAGACTAGAACAAGGATATAGTATAGTAATAATGTCCCAGAGAAACAATAGTGATCCCCAAAGTGACCACTATACCCCGCCGAATGGACTGAGCAAGCGACATGTATACGCAAATAGACTCATATCGCAATGGTGATCTGCTGGGAGACCTCGGTATGCACGAGCATAATCCCTCATTTTCATAATTCCTCCTGAGGGGATATATAATAGACAGACTTTGTTACTCATGGTACTACCCTCCTATGGCTCAGCAAAGAGCGACCTGACCTGGTAGTAGATAGCCTAATCTAGCATTCTATATTTTCTATCCAATCCTTTAAATTAATATCTTTTTAGTTGCGTGGATCGTGTATTGACCAATCCAAAAGCGAGTTAAGGCTCCACATCCGGAAGCGCTGCCCTTACATCTATCCCACCAGCATCGTCCCGCGCAATGAGTACCTATTCGCAATTGTGGGTAGTGTATCTGAACACCGTGGCCTTCTTCCGTAGGCACCGAGTCAATAACTTTACGAATATTACACAGATTGCGAGAATGTTGACGAGAAGGGTTGATATATCTTGTTTACATATTCTTACTGTGAACCACAGTTTCAGGTCATCCTGATCAGAGTTCAATAGGCTGTCCGACTCCGTCTCCCCACCCGCCGCCCAGTTTCGTAAAAAAGGCTTAGAGTGCAGGGAATTGGAGAAAACTGTAACCACTTGCACGCCCTCTACCATATATTGCCTTGAATATCGCGTCCCTTATGTTTGTCATATTGGATCAGCTTGGAAATTGTTATCTTGTGATTCGGCCATGTGCGTGAGTTTTGTCTGATCCGGCGTCCAGTTCTTTGTAACGTAGTTTCTGATAAGCGTGAATGTTGTGCTTACAGGCACTGATATGGGATCTCATCAATCAACAGCTGAGCAAAGGTGTCTCCCTGCGTTGAGGAATCCAGCGTTGGTCGTCCTGGAAATTGCGGAAAGCCACATTATAGTTAGTCTCGTGGTGTCCGCTTGAAGCCTGGTCTTAACTCAGCCTTATGAGCCTGCACGCGTCAGAAGAGTCCAAGGATCCCAAGTTGCCAAGAAGGGAAGGTGTTTAGTCAGGGATCTGTTGGGTGTCTATAGCGACATATATGCTTTTATTGAACTTCCCATGTTCGTCGAATCTATAATGTTGGTTATTAGCTTAATAACCGCTCAGCTATGTGTGCAAACTTCATTTCGTCTTCGCTTAAAATAAATACAAGACAGTCATTTATCTCATTCATAAGTGTCGTATCGCCCTGTTTCTCGTGCAATGGTCTCCGGTGCGGATCCAGCGTCAACGTTAGTTGTGAGTGCGATTGCGATTGAGCGCTCATCACTGTGGATGCTGTGTGTGGTGAGAGGCGGTATCGAATTGGAGTGCGTCTAGGGGTTTCCGGATGATGGTGTTTCGATGTGACGCCGCATGACTAGCATTCAAAGCACTTCCTGGCTACCAGACCGTTCGCCCTGTCTGGGTGGTGGATAGCTTCCTACAGTCCTTCGGAAAGTATTCTAAATGCGTAAAGAATGTTGACTGATTATTCAGATTTATGACATCAGAAGTTTATTTATTATGCAGGTCCTTCTTCACACACTCATCAATTTACTCTTTGATTCCATGATGAAATCCGCTGAAATGATCTAGTGTATTATTAGTATCTGTGAAAATATCCCTTCCTTTCAGTATCCTGCCGAAGTTAGACAGCAAGATGTTCTCCAACTCTTTCTTGAACATCTCACCAGTGTTCGCAGCAGTCTACCTCGAAACTGTGGGTTGTGTCCAAAATATATATATATAAATAAAAAAATAATTGGAATAAAAGAAAACAAATTACAAATTGAACAGAACGTCCTATCCCCCTATACTATTGAAAACACCTCCTCCCATAACAAAACAAAAGCATTAACATTAAAAAATTCAAATAAATGTACACATACAATTTGAAATAATGATATATAAATATACATATTTTTGCCATGTTTATACGCTACGTTCAAAAGTTTGTGTCACTTTGAAATGTCCTTGTGCTTGAAGGAAAACAGATTTTTTGGTCCATTAAAATTAACAGTTAAATGATCAGAAATACAGTGTAGACATTGTTTGTGTACGATGACTATTGTAGCTGAAACGGCAGATTTGAATGTAATATCTCACATAGACCATATCAGCAACCATCACTCCTGTGTTCCATGGCACGTTGTGTTAGCTAATCCAAGTCATCATTTATAAAGCTAATTGATCATTAGAAAAACCCTTTGCAATTTGTTGCCAAGCTGAAACTGTTGTCGATTAAAGAAGAAAAAGAAAAAAAACAATAAAAACTGCCTTCTTAGAGCTAGTTGAGTCAGCATTGGTGGTTTGATTAACAGGCTCAAAATGCCCAGAAACAAATAACTTTCTTCTGAAACTCGTCAGTCATCTTGTTCTGAGAAAATGAAGCCTATCATGTGAAAAATTGCAAGAAACTGAAGATCTCGTACAACGCTGTGTACACTCCCTTCACAGAACATTGCAAACTATCGTTAACCAGGATAGAAAGAGCAGAGTGGAGCCCCGTTGCACAACGAGGCAAAGAGGGCAAACATTTAGAGCTTGTCTAGTTTGAGAAACAGACGCCTCACGTCGTTCTCAACTGGAAGCTTCATAAATAGTACCCACAAAACCACGTCTCCACTCAACAGTTGAAGAGGGACTATGGATGCTGTCTTCACAGCAGGTTCCTGCTGTCCAGTGTCTTGTTCTTTTGCCCATATTATCTTTTAATTTTTATTGTCTAGTCTGAGATATGCGCTTTTTCTTGCAACATATACTGTATTATATCCACACAAATTACACATGCACAAAAATAGATAGAACAATATCACAACATACTAGTCCGCTTCCACTCCCCACGCCCCCCCTTATCCCCTGTGGCCGAAATTCATTCTCCTAATCAAAGGCAACTGTTCAAAAAAGAAATTGGAATGCTGCCATTCAAGAAAAAGTTAAAAGTACAGTCTCCAAGTGATATTTAATTTTTACAAGTGTAGGAAAAGACATTAGATCTTTCACCAGGATGATAAAGTGGGGGGCTTTGAAGGGTTTCCAGCCTAAGCCAAGATCTGCCGGCAGGGCTAAAAGGGAGAAACGCTACAACGTCCGTTCACTTTTAGTCTTGAGACTGGCAACAAAGATGGAACTCCAAATATAGCTATCAGAGGACCAAGGCTGCAGGTCAACATCTATATTTTAGAAAGAGTATTAAAAAAAGATGACCAAATGTCATGAACTCCGCCGAAGTCGTACTCTCCCTTGTTCGGGGTGGCGTTCCGGCAGTCGCGTCAAACCGGTCTTCTAAAGCGCCAAAAATCGCCCCGATCCAAACCCTTTCATATTTCCCATTGTTTGGTCTTGTTTTCCCCACCCACCACCTGGTTCCAATTCCCCTCCATTAAGTGACCGCTGTATATACTCCTGTTCAGTTCTGTGTGTGGAATTGTTTGTGCAAGTGTAATGTGCCAATTATAGACCT
>NW_019943423.1:176648-178772 GCF_002910315.2 Salvelinus sp. IW2-2015 | reverse complement strand
TTGTTGAAGAAAGATTAACGTTATTTAATTTAAGTCAACCTACGCCGGACCGGTGTTGGGATCACTTTTAACATTGCACATGTTAACAGCTAATTAAAATGGGGAAGGGAATGTGCCATGCTTACTGGCTAGGAGATTGTTTAGCCAGACATATGCGTTACGATAACCTTCCCAGGAACTACAGAGAAACAAATAATACACACACTACAAACAACAGGGCCCAGCTGAGGACCGCGGGCCAGAACTGCTTCTGCGGAGGCCACCCCAGAATAACAAACGCCAGATCGTTATCTGCCGCGACCCAGGCGGACTTTGAGCCACGGAGGAAAGAAGAGGCATGGGAGGAACATCGCAGCGAGCGACGGCAGCACGGTAGAGACGAGGGAAGCATGGAGGATGAAGAAGTGGACGGAGTGGGTTCTGGCCGTGAGGAGAGGACACAAAAGAACTCATCTCGCCTGGGAAGGCAAAACTTTTCGCATTATGAATTCTCCTGGCTCTTCTCCCAAACAAAGAACTACAACGCGTCTGGTTTCAGTTGGGGGAACATCGGCCTGTTACGCGTGCTGGTCATCTAGCGAGAGGGATGCAGAAGAGCAGGAGAAGATGACCTGCACACAGATCGTCATGAAAGTTAAGTACATCCCAGAAATATAGTGTTGAATATTGGACTATTACTGTGTTGTGCGTATTAATCCATGGTTGTCCTGACAATACAGTATGTAACACGAATACGCTTCAGCCTCGTAAGCTGACTCTGAATGAACACCCCAAGCCAACGGGATGCACGGCTGGAAAAGACGCTTGAGATAGCTTACGCCAGTTTTTCGTCTGTTTTACTTACCTCTGTGGTGATTAGTGTTTAAAAAGAACAGAGGGATGGCAGAACTGTTGTTCGTGGAGCCCAGTGGAGTCTCAGAATAGAAGAGTGGCTGGTTAGTTGTGGTGGTGGTGGGGAAAACAAGGGGTATCCTTCTCTTCTCTCTACTCTCTCTCTCTCTCTCTCTCTCTCGTCTGTCTTCTCTCCCTCGTCTCTCTCTCTCTCGTCTCTCTCTCTCTCCTCTCTCTCTCTGCTCTCTCTTCGTCTCTCTCCGTCATCTTCGGTCTCAGCATAGCAAGCGGGAGGATGCGGGAGGGGGGGAACGGGGGAGACAGAAGGGAATAGCAGCTAATAAGGCGATGGGTGAAAGGCTTTGTGAAAGCTCCCCGTGGTGCCGGGCTGTAATGGAGATAAGCGCGCTGCGTTGTTGTCTCACAGAAATCAACAAAGGGAACATGCGATGGAAGATTTGCGCAGCGCTCCCCAGTGAAAAGCGGGTTTCATGGCGCCGTAATGTTTAGCCGCATTAGGAATCATTAGGCCKGCATGCCACCGAAGGGGAACAGCGCCAGACTCCAGAACGGCAGGCATCACACACACACCCGTGCCCCAGTTTACGCCGTTTCAAAAGCCGCCCGTAATCCACCCCTAAACTCGCTTCCCCGTTCACCTTCTGATGTGGGGAAATCTTAGAAAGAGATTTCTGTTTTCAAGCAAATGGGAAATAGGAACCTTTGCCTGTTTGTTTAGCTGAARATTTTGGCTGATCTACGTCCCTGTGTATTCTGATCTGCTGGATAGATAAGGCCGGCTGGTCTGTGTTCTTAGTAACAGCRGGTGCTTTTCTAGCATGGGCAGTGGGTAGCTGGTGGATGTTAGAGSCGGCCGGCCAGACATGCATAAGCTGCTGGTGCCCTATGTAGGCAGGCTGATAATGGAATGTATGCAGAGCTCACAGGCTCTGTTGGTCTTTTCCAACGGCCGGTTATGGGAATTCTCTGGAACAAAATTCTAGCTAGCTTTGGAACGAGTTGAATTCTAGAATGTTGTTTAGCAGTCAAGGTCAAAAGAGGGAAGATGGAAAAAGACCCAGTGATCCACAGTAACTTGCCAGGGACTGTTTGTTACACTGGAGGAAGGAAAGATGGAAGGAAGGAAACAGCTATCCAGGAAGGCCTAGCCCAGCTCAGCTGTAATGGATGCCGTGGGCTTGCTGTCCAGGTACTTCACATCCTGCCTTTGATAGCAAGTCACTGAAACACAGTGCATGGAGGTCAGGCCCCACTGTCTGGGGACCTATTAGG
>NW_019943423.1:173530-174568 GCF_002910315.2 Salvelinus sp. IW2-2015 | reverse complement strand
CACATCACTAAGGAATTATCATGGTTCACACACACTAACACAGTCGTGACGAGGGCACAACAACACCTCTTCCCCCTCAGGAGGTTGAAAAGATTTGGCATGGGTCCTCAGATCCTCAAAAAGTTATACAGCTTCACCATTGAGCATCTTGACTGGCTGCATCACCGCTTGCTATGGCAACTGTTTGGGAACCAACCGCAAGGCGCTACAGAGGGTACATCACTGGGGCCAGGCTCCCTACCATACAGGACGGGCGGTATCAGAGGAAGGCCCTAAAAATTGTCAAAGACTCCAGCCACCCAAGTCATAGACTGTTCTCTCTGCTACCACACAGCAAGCRGTACCGATGCACCAAGTCTGGAACCAACAGGACCCTAACMGCTTCTACCCCCAAGCCAGAAGACTGTTACAGATTTAKTCCAGGTAGCTATTGGTTAACTATTTAACTAACTATTTTGACTCATCACATACGCTGCTGCTACTGTTCATTATCTGTCACTTTACCCCTACCTATATGTACATATCTACCTCAATTACATCGTACCCCTGCACATCGACTCTGTACTGGTACCCCGTGTATATAGCCATGGTATCGTTACTCATTGTGTATTTATTTTTCTATTCTAAAAAAAATATTAAGTAGCTCAGCTGAATCCAATCTGCCCGTTGTCGAGGCGGTGCGGTCCATGGCGACAGAATGCTCTGTTTCCATGTTCCTGGTTCCTTTGGTGTTGTATACAGCCTTTCCTGTACAGCGTCCCTGGAGCCCAGCCAATAGCCAGGACTCAACCAGCCTGTCAAACTTAATCCCGGCCAATGCGGGCGCTGAAAGCTGGCATGGAAGACATTTCAGAGGGAAGCRTGGTGTCACACTATTCTGTTTCCACCAGTTGTCTGAGGARGAGAGTAGAGGGACTGTAGGAGAGATCAGTAAGCCTTCTCTCTCTGTAGGAATGCTACATCCATCCACACACACAGGAAGGCTCTAAAAGATGTTTAGCTCCAATTAGAATACGTACATTTGCATTTGCCTGTTCT
>NW_019943423.1:165696-167092 GCF_002910315.2 Salvelinus sp. IW2-2015 | reverse complement strand
GGGGAGTTTCTCCCATTCTTCTCTGCAGATCCTCTCAAGCTCTGTCAGGTTGGATGGGGAGCGTTGCTGCACAGCTATTTTCAGGTCTCTTCAGAGATCTTCGTTTGTGTTCAAGTCCGGGCTCTGGCTGGGCCACTCAAGGACATTCAGAGACTTGTCCCGAAGCCACTCCTGTGTTGTCTTGGCTGTGTGCTTAGGGTCATTGTCCTGTTGGAAGGTGAACCTTCGCCCCAGTCTGAGGTCCTGAGCTCTCTGGAGCTGGTTTTCATCAAGGATCTCTCTGTACTTTGCTCCGTTCATTTTTCCCTCGATCGTGACTCGTCTCCCAGTCCCTGCCACTGAAAAACATCCCCACAGCATGATGCTGCCACCACCATGCTTCACTGTAGGGATGGCGCCAGGTTTTCTCCAGACGTGATACTTGGCATTCAGGCCAAAGAGTTCAATCTTGGTTTCATCAGACCAGAGCATCTTGTTTCTCATGGTCTGAGAGTCTTTGGGTGCCTTTTGGAAAACTCAAAGCGGGCTGTCATGGGACTTTTACTGAGGAGTGACTTCCGTCTGGTCACTCTTCCATAAAGGCCTGATTGGTGGAGTGCTGCAGCGATGGTTGTCCTTTTGGAAGGTTCTCCCATCTCCACAGAGGAACTCTGGAGCTCTGTCAGAGTAACCATCGGGTTCATGGTCACCTCCCTGACCAAGGCCCTTCTCCTCCGATTGTTCAGTTTGGCCTTGCAGACAGCTCTAGGAAGTCTTTGTGGTTCCAAACTTCTTTCATTTAAGAATGATGTAGGCCATTGTGTTCTTGGGGACCTTCAATGCTGCAAAAATGTTTTGGTTCCCCTCCCCAGATCTGTGCCTTGACACAAGCCGGTCTCTGAGCTCTATGGACAATTCCTWCGACCTCATGGCTTGGTTTTTCCTCTGACTTGCACTGTCAACTGTGGGACCTTATATAGACAGGTGTGTGCCTTTCCAAATCATGTCCTATCAATTGCATTTCCCACTGGTGGACTCCAATCAAGCTCAATTTCTAGTCTCATAGCAAAGTGTCTGAATACTTATGTAAATAGGATATTGACGTTTTGTTTTTACATTTGCAAAATTCTCAAAAAACCTGTTTACACTTTGTCATTATGGGATATTGTGTGTAGATTGCTGTGGATTTTTATTTATTGAATCCATTTTAGAATAAGGCTGTAATGTAACAAAATGTGGAAAAAGTCAATGGGGTCTGAATACTTTCTGAARGCACTGTATGTGTGAATACTACTCACAGATCAAAGTAGACAACTCTTTACACGCTCTGTGGCAAGGAACCACATTATTAATCTCCTTTAGTTTCTCTATAATTCAAAAGCTGCATGTTGTTCTTTTTTAGAACAGTGTGGGGGGG
>NW_019943423.1:153481-161149 GCF_002910315.2 Salvelinus sp. IW2-2015 | reverse complement strand
ACACCTGCAGCCTGGCCCTCTCTTCCTCTCTCCCCTCTCTCCTGTCTTTTATGCGGCAGAAGTGGTAAGGGGATATGTCTTTAACTGGGAGATGGAGCTCCCAGCTTACCTCTTACCATAAAGGCAGTATGTGTGTTCAAGCTTTGTACGCTAACCTGCTTGTTGTGTGGTGGTGTGCGTGTGCTTATTGTGGTGTGTCTAAGAGTGAGTAGGGGGACAAGAGAAATCCCATACAGAACCGCTGTTAGGTGCCACACTTCCCCCATACACAACTAACCCTGTGTAATCCACTCACCACACTCCAACGTGCATCTACACACACACACACCACACACGCACCACCACACCACACACACACACACACACACACACACACCACACACACACACACACACACACCACACACACCACACACACACACACAACACACACACACACACCACACACACACACACACACACACACACACACACACACACACACCTGCCTCTAGATCTGATGCCCGGCAGTGAAACTGTGTATCTGCTACACGGTGAGTGTTACACCTGAAACAGACAGCTGAACATGACAGCTAATTCGTGTTGTGTGTTGTGTTGTTGTTGTGTGATGTGTGTGTGTGATTGTGTTGTGGTGTTGTGTGTGTGTGTGGTGTGTGTTGCTGTGTCTTGTGTGTGTGTGTGTGTGTGTGTGTGTTGTGGTGGTCGTGGTGGTGGTCGTGCGTGTGCGTCGTCGTGCGGTGTGTGTGTGTGTGTGTGTGTGTTGTGTGTGTGTTGTGGTTGTGTGGTGTGCGTTCCCTGTAATTCCTCTGAAGCACAAGTGAATTTATTTCAGTCATCGATTAACACGAGGCAAGATAGCAGCCCTTTCATGTCAAGAGAAGAAAGAGGCTTTACTATTTGTTGTTCTTACAGAGTATATCTAAAACACTAGAAAGTAGTTAGTATATAGTAGTACTAGAAGTAGCACTAGAAGTAATAATAGTAGAATATAATAGCTTGCTAGTTGTAGTAGTAGTAGTAGCTAGTCAAGAGCAGATAATTTGTGCTAGTAGTACTAGCCATAGTATACGTAGTCTGTAGTCTGGTAGTAGTAGTAGAGCCAGTAGTAGTCAGTGGCTAGTATCTAGTAGTAGTAGTAAGTCTGCTACGTAGTAGTAGTACCTAGTAGTAGTAGTTAGTAGTAGTAAGTAGTAGTACAGTAGTGTAGTGTCATGCTAGTAGTTAGAAAGTAGTCACTGTTAGTAGCTTATAAGTAATATGCAAACAGTAGTAGTCTGCTAGTAGTAGTAGTAGCAGTTATGTAGTAGTAGTCTAGAGTCTGTAGTTAAACAGTAAGTAGTCTAGTAGTATGTCAGTAGTAAGACTGTAAGTGCTAGTACTAGTAGTACAGTAGTAGTCTGCTAGTAGTCAGTAGCAGTAGTGTAGGTAGTAGTTAGTGCTAGTCAGTCAGTAGTAACAGTAGTAGTCTGCTAGTAAGTGAGTAGTCATGTAGTGCTAGAGATAGTATTAGTAGTATAGTTAGCAGTAGTAGTCTGCTAGTAGTAGTAGTAATAACAGTAGTAGTCTGCTAGTATAGTAGTCATCAGTGTATGTAGATAGCTAAAGTAGCTAACAGCTAGTAGTCGTAGCTAGTAGTAGTAGTTCAGTAGTAGTACTCTGCATAGTAGTAGTAGTAGCAGTTAGTGAGTAGAGCAGAGTAGTAGTAAGTATGCTGTAGTAGTAGTATAGCGTAGTAGTCTGCTAGTAGTAGTAGTACATGTAGTAGTCGTAGTAGTATAGTAGTAGTAGTAGTAGCATGTTAGAAGTAGATAGTATGTAGGTAGTAGTAGCTAGCAGTAGTAGTAGTAGTAGTATGTTAGTGAGTAGTAGTAGTAAGTAGTAGTAGAGTACGTAGTAGTAGTACAAGTAGTAGTCTGCTAGTAGTAGTAGTAACATAGTAGTTGCTAGTAGTAGTAGTAACATTTAGTGGTAGTAGTAGTCAGTAGTAGTAGTCAGTAGTAGGTTTGCTAGCAGTAGTAGTAGTAGCACGTTAGTAGTTAGTAGTAGTAGTAGTAGTATTAGTAGTAGATAGTAGTAGTGTCTAGCAGTAGTAGTAGTAGCACGTTAGTGTAGTAGTAGTAGTAGTAGTACTCTGCTAGTAGTAGTTAAGTATAACAGTAGTAGTTCTGCTAGTAGTAAGTAGATGTTAGTGCTAGTAGTAGTAGTACAGTAGTAGTCTGCTAGTAGTAGTGTAGCAAGCGTTAGTGGTAAGTAGTAGTAGTAGTCTGCTAGTAGTAAGTAGTACAGTAGTAGTCTGGCAGTAGTAGAGTATCATGTTAGTTAGTTGTAGTAGTAACAGTAGTAGTCTGCTAGTAGTAGTAGTAGCACGTTATAGGTAGTAGTAGTAGTAGTAGTAGTAGTCTGCTAGTAGTAGTAGTAACAGTAGTAGTCTGCTAGTAAGTAGTAGTAACAGTAGTAGTCTGCTAGTAGTAAGTAGTAACAGTAGTAGTCTGCTAGTAGTAGTAGTAACAGAAGTAGTACTGCTAGTAGTAGTAGTAGCATGTTAGTGATAGTCAGTAGTAGTAGTAGTAGTTTGCTAGCAGTAGTAGTAAGTAGCACGTGTAGTTAGTAGTAGTAGTAGTAGTAGTAGTAGTAGTATAGTATGTAGCAGTGTAGTTAGCAGTAGTAGTAGTAGTAGTAGTATTGTATAGTAGTAGTAGTAGTAGGTAGTAGTAAGTAGTCTGTATAGTAGTAGTAGTAGTAGTAGTCTGCTTAGTAGTAGTAGTAACAGTAGTTAGAGTCTGCTAGTAGTAGTTAGTAGTAGCACGTTAGTGCTTAGTAGTAGCAGTAGTAACAGTAGTAGTCTGCTAGTAGTAGTAGTTAGCATGTTAGTGTAGTAGTAGTAGTAAACAGTAGTAGTCTGCTAGTCAGTTAGTAGCACGTTAGTAGTAGTAGTAGTAGTATAGTAGTAGTAGTAGTATGCTAGCAGTGTAGTATAGTAGCAGTTAGTAGTAGTAGTAGTAGTAGTAGTAGTAGTTGCTTGCAGTAGTAGTAGCAGTAGTAGTACTAGCACGTTAGTAGTGTGTAGTAGTAGTAAGTAGTACTGCTAGTAGTAGTAGTAGTAGTACTGCTAGTAGTAGTAGTCAAACAGTAGTAGTCTGTAGTAGTAGTGTAACAGTAGTAGTCTGTAGTAGTTAGTAGTAACAGTAGTAATTGCTAGTAGTAGTAGTAGCAGAGTAGTAGTAGTAGCATGTTAGTGGTAGTAGTAGTAGTAAAGTAGTAGTCTGCTAGTAGTCAGTAGTAGCACGTTAGTAGTAGTAAGTAGTATAGTCGTAGTTTGCTAGCAGTATTAGTAGTAGCACGTTGTTAGTAGTCTATTAGTAGTAGTAGTAGTCTAAGTAGTATGTAGCAGTAGTAGGTAAGCAGTAGTAGTAGGCGTTAGTAGTAGTATACAGTAGTAGTAGTAGTAGTAGTATAAGTAAGCAGTAGTAGTATGCTAGCAGTAGTAGTCAGAACAGTAGTAAATAGCAGTATGTGGTGTTAGATAGTATAGTAGTAAGAACCATTTCTAGCTAGTAAGTAGTATTAGTATTAGTAGTAGTAGTAGTAGTAGTAGTAGTAGTAGTAGGTAGTGATCAAGTTTGTTGTAGTAGTAGTAGCAGTGCTAGTTGTTATAAGTAGTCCCAATAATTAGAAACAGGAGCAGTTAGTATAGTTAGTAGTAGATAGTAGTAAGTAGTAGTAGTAGCAGCATGGTAGTAAGATAGTATAGTAGTAGTAGCAAGTAGCAATAGTAGTCTGCATTTAAGTAGTAAGTAGTAGTAAGTAGTAGTAGTAGTAGTAGTAGTAGTAGTAGTAGTAGTAGTCGTAGTAGTAGTAGTAGTAGGCTAGTAGTATATGTAGTAGTAGTAGTTAGTAGTAGTAGCGCATAGGTTGTAGTAGTAGTAGTAGTAGTAAGTAGTAGTAGTGCAGTAGTAGTAGTAGAGTAGTAGTAGTAGTAGTAGTAAGCAGTAGTATAGTAGTACTAGTAGTAGTAGTAGTGCAGTAGGTAGTACTGCTAGTAGTAGTAGTGTAAGTAGAGCCAGGAGTGTGTAGCAGTAGTAGTGGTATAGAGTATCAGAGTAGTAGCAGTAGAGTAGTAGTCTGCTAAGTAGTAGTAGTAGTAGTAGTAGCAGTAGTCAGTATAAGTCAGTAGTAGTATAGTAAAGTAGTTAAAGTACTTAGAAGATGAAACAGTAGGTAGTAGTGGCTAGTAGTAGAGTACTAGAGAGAAGATACAGGAGCAGTAGTAGTAAATAGTAGAAGTACTTGAAGAAGTATACAGAGCAGTAGTAGTAATAGTAGAAGTACTAGAGAAGAAGATAAAGGAGCAGTAGTAGTAAATAGTAGAAGTACTTGAAGAAGATACAGGAGCAGTGAGTAGTAGTAGTAGTGGGCTAGTAGTAGTAGTACTAGAGAAGAAACAAGTAGCAGTAGTAGTGGGCTAGTAGTAGTAGTACTAGAAGAGTACGAGTAATTGTTACATGTTATTATTACCCGTCTCAATTCCGTATTCACATGCTAAGTCGAACTAGGAAACTCATGCCACGTTCATGAGCTTGTGGAACTAGGAAACTCAGAAAATGTCCGACTTGCTAGCAGGCTTGAATGCGGCAATTGTATAACTGCAACACAGTTAGCAAGTCGGAAATTGCAGTGTTTCAAGTTCCGACTAGCACGATGAGCCGCGGCATGAGTCCACCTGCTAAGTTCCCCTATGACCACAGTCAATAATCATCCCTGTGTTTCCTATCAGCTGTTACACAGAGCCAGGCATAGGGGGCGCTGCACTCACTGCATTGGCACCTGTGAGAGGGGGCATAGAGAGAAGAGCTGTTTGTCACTGGCCTGTCTCTCTCTCATCCTTATGAGTGCTCTCTCTCTTCTCTCACTTTTTCTCTCTTTCTTTCTGCTTTCCTTTTCTATCTCTCTCTCCCTCTCTCTGCTCTCAGTTTCTCTCTCTCTCTCGATTTCTCTTCTCTCTCGCTCTCTCCCCACTGACCCCTCCGCCATCTTCCCTGTCTCATCCTTTATGCATACTGACAGCGCTCCTCTCCGTTTATGGCACTGCATAACATCCCCTCATTACCGCCTGAGCCCCAGAAACCTAAGCACAGCAAGGAGAGAAGGAGAGGGGGAAGGAGAGGAAAGAGGAGGAAGAGAGAGAGGAGAGAGAGAGAGCGAGACGGGAGGGAAGAGGGAGAGACAGAGAGGGGGAGAGAGGAGGGCGAAAGATAGAGAGAGAGATGAGGGTGTGGGAGAGAGGGATGGGAGGGGAGAGAGAAGTGCCAATGATGACATTCGCTTTGGCTAATATTAATCTGATTCATTTGGCAGGCTAGGAAACATCGCCTTAACCCTTTCTGTTCCACTACAGTGTATATGAGAGGACTCCTGGGTAGCAGTGTTGGCCATGTGTCAGGAGAAGAAGACAGACAGACACAGACACACACACACAAACATCCAAACATGTAACAAACACACACACACCACACACACACACAACACACCACACACACACACAACACACACACACACACACACACACACACACAACACACACACACACCACACACACACACACACACACACACACCACACACACACACCACACACACACACACACCAACCCAAAACCACACCAACACACACACAACACAACACAACACACACACACACACACACACATGCACACATGCGTACAGTATGGCAGCTTGTGTTGGCTGTAAACAGCAGTGCAGGCAGTATGGGTAGATATATCTGTGATCTCTCTGCTTTTCAGCCAATCAACCCCAAAGCTCCTGTCTCTGCCCTCCATTGATCCCCATTAAAATGCTTAACAGATGTCTCGCTCAGGAAAGACAAATGCTTTTTCTGCTGCTATTTTCATTCGATAGCATGGTACAGACTGTCTGGTAAAGTCATCCTGCCAGATAGGAGATTCCTACACAGCATTCATTGAAGTACAGTAAGAGGGAAATGCATGGGGGTTCCTTGAATAAACAGTCAAATAAACAGCAGCCATTTTGATCTCGCTATTTGTTTTCTCTCGGCTGGTGGAATATCTAAATACAGTAAATCATCTTCAGCTTATGCAGTTTGCAGAATGGAAAGACAGACAGTGGACACACACACACACACAAAGTGCTATCAACATCTAATTTGTGACATCATCCTGTAAGCAGCGCGTGTCTGGAGCATTGGGCAAAGAACACCAGGATAGCCTGTTGTTATGCTAGCCTGTCAAAGAAAGCAACTATTGTGTGTGTGTGTTGTGTGTGTGTGTGTTGTGTGTGTGTGTGGTGTGTGTGTGTTGTGTGTGTGTGTGTGTGTGTGTGTGTGTGTGTGTGTGTGTGTGTGGTGTGTGTGTGTGTGTGTGTGTGTTGTGTGTGTGTGTGTGTGTGTGTGTGTGTGTGTGTGTGACTGATCCATGGTTCTTTTTACTGTTTCTGTGTGTGTTTGTGTACGTGTGTGTGTGTGTGTCTCTCACCCTGAGTACAGCCCTGGACGGTACACTAGCAGGCTTTTGTCTGTGAGCGCTGACGTCCGTCACTGGAAGAAGCCCTTCACTTGAAACCACAGCCATGAAAGCCCCTGTCTGTCTTACAGCCCTCCTACCACTCTGTGGCKGCTTGAGACCGATGTTGGACGACGTAGAGAGAAGAAGAGAAAGTATCACAGCTGGTCAAGCGTAAACGTCCGACATGCAGATATGTGGTTGTTTCCTGACCTTCCTTGTCGGGAAGACGGAGCGAGGTCTCAGAAAACAACATGACGACAGAAACAAGGACAGGAGAGATCCCACTGGCCTTCCACAGTTTCACTGTGTCATCTATAAACTGGGTTTGGTGTTGGGATTGAAGGATGGGTTAGGATTAGGAGGAGGTCTTGTGTGTGGTTAGGTTTCAGACAGATGCTCTCTGCTGTCTACTTCCTGCTTTTCTCTCCTCTAAACAGCTGACAGAAAGGAAGGAGGACTGTGATGGAGTTCTATTGGGGTCCCAGGCCACAGAACCGCTCTGCTGGAAGACATCTGCTCTAGACTGAAGAAGTGGATTGGGAGACGACTGTTGTGGTGGAGACTCAGGAGGGGGAGAGACGGGGGACAAGCAGGAGCAATTTGCGATGTCATGTGGGCGATTAGGCAGCTACTCTATCTTCCGACATCGGGGCCCGGCTGCGAGTCTCCCCACTCAGTAGTACATCGTATCCATCATCCTCCACGTCAGGAAACATCATTCCCTTCTTTGTCACCTGGCTCCGACCGCCGCGTGAAAAATGGCTGTTGCTCGTCAGCCCGAAATGATTGGCGAAAACGAGAGAACAGGGAAAATAAAAGTGGAGAGAAAGTGGATGGTGGCAGGGGAGGCAGAGAGGGGGATGGAGGGAGGAGGAGGAGAGGAGCGAGGGAAGGTGAAATTGCAGGAAACTCTCTCCAGATTAGGTGTGGGTTAAGAGAATATTGATCTGTGTGTAGAGGACTGTTGATCTCTCTTAGCCTGCCGATGACAAATGGCAGAAAACAGAAAATCGAGCGCTCCACTTCTCTCCAAGGACAGGCCGCTTGTTACTCTCTCTTTCTTTTCTGTCTCTGCCTCTCTCTTTCTTACACACACACACACACACACACACACACACACACACACACACA
>NW_019943423.1:146009-152643 GCF_002910315.2 Salvelinus sp. IW2-2015 | reverse complement strand
CTGCTGATAGTATATAGTAACAGTAGTGTCTGCTAGTAGTATAGTAGCACGTTAGTAGTAGTATAGTAGTATAGTAAGGGTAGTCTGCTAGTAGTATAGTAGCAGTAGTAGTAGCATAGTAGTAGTAGATAGTATCGCTAGTAGGCAGTAGTAGTAGTCTGCTAGTAGTAGAAGTAGTATGCTGCTAGTAGTAGTAGTAGCGTGTTAGTTATTAGTAGTAGTGTATAGTAGTAGTAGTAGTAGTAGTAGTATAGTAGTAGTAGTAGTAGTATAGTAGCATGTATTAGAGTAGTAGTAGAGTAACAGTAGTAGTCTGCTAGTAGTAGTAGTTAGACTATTTGTAGTAGTAGTAGTAGGTAGTAGTAGTCAGTAGAGTGTAGTAGTAGTAGTAGTAGTAGTAGCATGTTAGTAGTAGTAGTAGTAGTAGTAAAGTGGTAGTTGCTATAGTAGTAGTACAGTAGTAGTAGCAGTAGTAGTAGTATAGTCTGCTAGTAGCAGTAGTAGTAGTCTGCTAGTAGTGAGTAGTATACTCTAGTAGTAGTAGTAGCATGCTAGTATGTAGTAGTCAGTAGTAGTAGCAATGTAGTAGTAGTAGTAGTAGATAGTAACAGTAGTAGTAGTCTGCTTAGTAGTAGTAGTAGCACGTTAGTAGTAGCAGTAGGTAGCATAGTGTAGTAGTACTATAGTATAGTAGCTATAGTGTATAGTGAGTACTAGTAGTAGGACAGTAGTAGTAGTCTAGCTAGTAGCAGTTAGTAGCATGTTAGTTAGTACTAGTAGTAGTAGCATGTAGATAGTAGTAGTAGTAACAGTAGTGACTGCGTAGCTAGTAGAGTTAGTATACATATAGTATGTAGCAGTGTAGTAGTGTGTAAACAGTAGTAGTTGCTAGTAGTAGTAGTAGACGTAGTAGTATAGTAGTAGCATGTGTAGTAGTAGTAGTAAGTAGTAACAGTAGTTAGTATGCTAGTAGCAGTAGTAGCATGTTAGTAGTACTAGTATAGTAGTATGCTAGCAGTAGTGTAGCAGTAGTAGATTCTAGTAGGAGTAATAGAATGCTAGTTTTAGTAGTAGCAACGGTAGTAATGCAGTTATAGTGTATAGTAGTATGGTATAATAGTAGTAGTAGTAGTAGTAGTAGTATCATTCTAGTAGTAGTATAGCTACAACCAGTTAGCAAGTCGGAGAATGTCAGTGTTCCTAGTTCCGACTAGCCATGAACGAGGCATGAGTCACCTGCTATTTCCCTATGACCACAGTCAATAACATCCCTGTGTTTCCTATCAACTGTTACACAGAGCCGGCATAGGGGGCGCTGCACTCACTGCATTGGCACCTGTGAGAGGGGCATAGAGAGAAGAGACTGTTTGTCACTGGCCTGCTCTCTCTCATCCTTATGAGTGCTCTCTCTCTTCTCTCACTTTTTCTCTCTTTCTTTCTGCTTTCCTTTTCTATCTCTCTTCCCTCTCTCTGCTCTCAGTTTCTCTCTCTCTCTCGATTTCTCTTCTCTCTCGTCTCTCCCCACTGACCTCCGCCATCTTCCCTGTCTCATCCTTTATGCATACTGACAGCGCTCCTCTCCGTTATGGCACTGCATAACATCCCCTCATTACCGCCTGACCCAGAAACCCAAGCACAGCAAGGAGAGAGGAGAGGGGAAGAGAGGAAGGAGGAGGAAGAGAGAGAGAGAGACGGGAGGGAAGAGGGAGAGACAGATAGTGGGGAGGGAGAAAGAGATAGAGAGATGAGGGAGTGGGAGAGGGGATGGGAGGGGAGAGAGAAGTGCCAATGATGACATTCGCTTTGGCTAATATTTACTGATTCATTTGGCAGGCTAGAAACATCGCCTTAACCCTTTCTTTCCACTACAGTGTATATGAGAGGACTCCTGGGTAGCAGTGTTGGCGCATGTGTCAGGAGAAGAAGACAGACAGACACAGACACACACACACACAACACATCCAAACATGTAAACACACACACACACACACACACATACAACAACACACACACACACACACACACACACACACACCACACACCACACACACACACACACACACACACACACACACACACACACACACACACACACCACACACACAACACACACACACACACACACACACACACACACACACATACACACACACACACACACACACACACATACACATACACATACACACACACACACACACACACATGCACACATGCGTAAGTATGGCAGCTTGTGTTGGCTGTAACAACAGTGCAGGCATATGGGTAGATATATCTGTGATCTCTCTGCTTTTCAGCCAATCAACCCCAAAGCTCCTGTCTCTGCCCCTCCATTGATCCCATTAAATGCTTACAGATGTCTCGCTCAGGAAAGACAAATGCTTTTTCTGCTGCTATTTTCATTCGTATCGCATGGTACAGACTGTCTGGTAAAGTCATCCTGCCAGATAGGAGATTCCTACACAGCTATTCATTGAAGTACAGTAAGAGGGAAATGCATGGGGGTTCCTTGAAATAATACAGTCAAATAAACAGCAGCCATTTTGACTCGCTATTTGTTTTCTCATCGGCTGTGAATATCTAAGATACAGTAAATCATCTTCAGCTTATGCAGTTTGCAGAATGGAAAGACAGACAGTGGACACACACACACCACACAAAGTGCTATCAACATCTAATTTGTGACATCATCCTGTACGCAGCGCGTGTCTGGAGCATGTGGGCAAAGAACACCAGGATAGCCTGTTGTTATGCTAGCCTGTCAAAGAAGCAACTATTGTGTGTGTGTGTGTGTGTGTGTGTGTGTGTGTGTGTGTGTGTGTGTGTGTGTGTGTGGTGTGTGTGTGTGTGTGTGTGTGGTGTGTGTGTGTGTGTGTGTGTGTGTGTGTGTGTGTGTGTGTGTGTGTGTGTGTGTGTGTGTGTGTGACTGGATCCATGGTTCCTTTTACTTGTTTCTGTGTGTGTTTGTTACGTGTGTGTGTGTGTGTCTCTCACCCTGAGTACAGCCCTGGACGGTACACTAGCAGGCTTTGTCTGTGAGCGCTGACGTCCGTCACTGGAAGAAGCCCTTCACTTGAGACCACAGCCATGAAAGCCTGTCTGTCTTAGAGCCCTCCTACCACTCTGTGGCGCTTGAGACCGATGTTGGACGACGTAGAGAGAAGAAGAGAAAGTATCACAGCTGGTCAAGCGAAACGTCCGACATGCAGATATGTGGTTGTTTCCTGACCTTCCTTGTCGAAGACGGAGCGAGGTCTCAGAAAACAACATGACGACACAAACAAGGACAGGAGAGATCCCACTGGCCTTCCACAGTTTCACTGTGTCATCTATAAACTGGGTTTGGTGTTGGGATTGAAGGATGGGTTAGGATTAGGAGGAGGTCTTGTGTGTGGTTAGGTTTCAGACAGATGCTCTCTGCTGTCTACTTCCTGCTTTTCTCTCCTCTAAACAGCTGACAGAAAGGAGGGAGGACTGTGATGGAGTTCTATTGGGGTCCCAGGCCACACGCTCTGCTGGAAGACATCTGCTCTAGACTGAAGAAAGTGGATTGGAGACGACGGTTGTGGTGGAGACTCGGGAGGGAGAGAGGGGGGGACGAGCAGGAGCAATTTGCGATGTCATGTGGGCGATTAGGCAGCTACTCTATCTTCCGACATCGGGCCCGGCTGCGAGTCTCCCCACTCAGTAGTACATCGTATCCATCATCCTCCACGTCAGGAAACATCATCCCTTCTTTGTCACCTGGCTCCGACCGCCGCGTGAAAAATGGCTGTTGCTCGTCAGCCCGAAATGATTGGCGAAAACGAGAGAACAGGGAAAATAAAAGTGGAGAGAAAGTGGATGGTGGCAGGGGAGGCAGAGAGGGGATGGAGGAGAGGAGGAGAGGAGCGAGGAAGTGAGAATTGCAGGAAACTCTCTCCAGATTAGTGTGGGTTAAGAGAATATTGATCTGTGTGTAGAGCTGATGTTGATCTCTCTTAGCCTGCCGATGACAAAATGGCAAGAACAGAAAATCGACGCTCCACTTCTCTCCAAGGACAGGCCGCTTGTTACTCTCTCTTTCTTTTCTGTCTCTGCCTCTCTCTTTCTTACACACACACACACACACACACACACACACACACACACACACACACACACACACACCACACCACACACACACACACACACACACACACACACACACACACACACAACACACACACACACACACACGCACGCACGCACCAACACACACCACACCACACACACACACACACACACACACACACACACACACACACACAAGAGGGTAGGGATGGGCCTCTCTGAATGGTGTGGTACATTTTAAAGTCCAGCAGTATACTGGCCCCAGATCAGATCTTTGACGACTGAGTCGTACCCTAGTCATTTCTCCTTCACCTAATGAACACAACACACCTCTAACCCAACTTACAAACCCAACCCATGGAAACAACAAGGCCAACAATAGTGTTCTCCTTCCTCATTGAAGGTTACTATAATTAGGGTTGTTCCCATGTTGTGCTCCTAGCTGTGTAGTGTTTGATTAGGGCTACGGCCTTGCCGCTCAGCCCGGTGCTGTTTGATGACTGGCTGAACTCTGCCTGGGTGCTCATCCTCCAGCTCAACATCAAACAGCCTGGAGGCTGAAGCTACTGTGAGCCTGGAGCCCTGGGGAGCCTAACTCTCTCCTCTGCTCTCCTGGAATGCAAACACTCTCTGCAGCTCTCTCTTCTCTCTGTCTCTCTCACACACACAGTACACATGCTCTCTCTCTCTTGACTACCTCTTCTCTCTCGCTCTCTCTCTCCTGACTACCTCCTCTCTCTGTCTCTGAAGGGGTTTGGAGTTGACCCTTCTCTGGCTTCTCTCTCTCTCCACAGCACCAGGCCTCATCCCTCACTCTCTCACAGTGTCTCTGTGTTAAGATATATTTTGCAGGTTTACTTTTATTGAGAATTTGCCTTTCTTATGTTCAGAATGCTCCGAGGGAAAGGTATTCATTTCAGAATGTTCTTAAAGTGGAGGTGTATAACTGTTGTTAACAATGACAGCGATCGATGTGCGCAACTCTAGTCAATGTTTTAATTAAATACCCCAAGGTAATTAACTCTGTAAATCTTTCAAACCCAAAAGGAAAAAGAGACATTAAACTGTACAGCGGAGAAGTGGGAGGCTCATTAGGAAAGCAGGGGGCCCTGTGCCACCAGAAACAAATGAGTNACCCAAAAGGAAAAAGAGACATTAAACTGTACAGCGGAGAAGTGGGAGGCTCATTAGGAAAGCAGGGGGCCCTGTGCCACCAGAAACAAATGAGTGTGTTGTGGGAATGGCAAATACCGTATGGCTCTCTGGGCACTGGGAACGTTGAGCAGGATGGATTAAATATACAAAATGGGTCAAACTCACTATTTAGATGTGGACTGCAGGGATCCTGTCTCCTGCCTCTCCTCCCACTGTCCATATGTAGCTCATACATATGCATAGTTTTTGGACAGACCGGTGTGCTAAAAATGGGTGAGGGATTTTGAAGGTGAGTGTACAGCATTCTATTCATTAGGTGTGGAGTGTGTGGAGTGTGTGGAGTGTGTGGAGTGTGTGGAGTGTGTGGAGTGTGTGGAGTGTGTGGAGTGTGTGGAGTGCTGAAATGGTCAATGACACAAGTCGTTATTCTAAGGCTGGTGGGAAGTAGGGAGGAACATATTTGTATCGCTCTCCCATCAACCTAGATGACAGAGGACTACAGTACTGGGCTATAGCATCTCCTAATGTCTGTGCACGTTAACTGTCCGCTTTCAGCCGTAAATGATCATGACAATTACGATGTGTGTTCCGTGATAGGGGTGTCACCCTTCCCCGTCCCTCCTCCGACTCTCCCTTCTGATTGATTCTGTCTCTGTTGTTCCCGTCTGTACTGTTTCCACCGTCCCCAACCAGCTCGTTCCAAATCTCGTTCTAATGAAAGAAATGAGTTTAGAAGCTGAGGGGAATAGAGCGGCGGCCCTGGAGACCCCAGAYGAGGCCAGTCAACCTGCTCAGMTTCTWTTTYCTGCTCCACTATGTCTCTTCACACCCTGGTCCAGCCCTGGATCCCTGGGGAGATCCACCTGTCCATCAGTCACTCTACACAGTCCCCAGGCTAACACTTTTACTCCACTGTCACCGCCTCCAACCGACACCGACTGTTACCGACCGCCACCACCGTTCCGGCAGCACGCGCCAGCCAGATGTTAGGAGATACGTGAGCTCTGTTTCCAAGGCTTCCTCCGTTGTAAATCTTAACTCTTCTCCACGAAGGAGATAGACGAGGAGGAGATAGACGAGGAGGAGATAGACGAGGAGGAGATAGACGAGGAGGAGATAGACGAGGAGGAGATAGACGAGGAGGAGCGTCTATCTCCTCCTCGTCTATCTCCTCCTCGTGCTATCCATCTCCTCCTCGTCCTATCTCCTCCTCGGTCTATCTCCTCCTCGTCTATCTCCTCCTCCTCGTCTATCTCCTCCTCGTCTATCTCCTCCTCGTCCTCATCTCCTCCCTCTCGTCTATCTCCTCCTCCTCGGTCTATCTCCTCCTCGTCTATCTCCTCCTCTGTCTAATCTCCTCCTCGTCTATCTCCTCCTCCGTGGCTAT
>NW_019943423.1:135499-142140 GCF_002910315.2 Salvelinus sp. IW2-2015 | reverse complement strand
GCAGACGTGAAGGACGGCCAGTCACTAAGAGTTACTGCACCTGCCATTTGTGGGTCACTGCCCACCCTCGCATGGTGACTCGCCACCCTTGCCATGTTGGGCACTGCCCACACCCTCTGGCCATGTTGTGGGCACTGCCACCCTCTGGCCATGTTGTGGGCACTCCCACCCTCTGGCATGTTTGTGGCACTGCCCACCCTCTGGCCATTGTTGGGCACTGCCCACCTCTGGCCATGTGTGGGCACTGCCCACCCTCTGGCCATGTTGTGGCACTGCCCACCCTCTGCCATGTTGTGCCTCCACCTCGCCATGTTGTGGGCACTGCCCACCCTCTGGCCATGTTGTGGGCATGCCCCTCTGGCATTGTGGCACGCCCACCCTCTGGCCATGTTGTGGCACTGCGCCACCTCTGGCCATGTTGTGGGCACTGCCCACCCATCTCCACGCTCCATATTGGCATCAGTGACATATCAGGGACTATGCTAGTCTGGCTACCCTTATGGCTAATGGCCAATAGCTCAATTATGGCTCACCATTCTTAGTTATTGTCAGAGCCATATGTTGTTTGTTCTGATATTTCTTCATTTCTTGGAGGATGTTTCCCATTGTTTTGTGTTGCTAGGTATTATCACTGCACTGTTGGAGCTAGAAACACAAGCATTTCACTACACCTGCGATAACACAAGGGGTGTTGAAAATTGACTAATGCTGACTACCACACCGCACTGGATTCCACTGGGAAAGATGGCAGATGTTTTCCTGTATCTTAGTTGTTAGGACGTCACCCAGCACCACAGCAGAGACTTGTGTCATTATGTTTGCAGTCTGTCCCTAGTCTGTACACTGAGAAAACTGATGGGACATTACGCCAGAAAGGCACTGCAACAAACCTACAAATCCATGTGTACCATATGAGTGCAAATGAAACATGTGTCAACAGATGGGGAGGGGAGGTTAGAGCTCCTAGTGTCTGTTGTCTATCTTCCTTCCTCGTCTATCTCCTCCTCGTCTATCTCTCCTCGTCTATCCTCCTCTCGTCTATCTCCTCCTCCTCGTCTATCTCCTCCTCGTCTATCTCCTCCTCGTCTATCGTCCTCCTCCTCGTTCTATCTCCCCTCGTCTATCTCCTCCTCGTCTATCTCCTCCTCCTCGTCATCTCCTCCTCGTCTATCTCCTCCTCGTCTATCTCCACCTCGTCTATCTCCTCCTCGTCTATTCTCCTCCTCGTCTATCTCCACCTCGTCTATCTCCTCCTTCGTCTATCTCCTCTCTCGTCTATCTCCTCCTCGTCTATCTCCTCCTCGTCTATCTCCACCTCGTCTATCTCCTCCTCGTCATCTCCACCTCGTCTATGAGGAGGAGATAGACGAGGAGGAGATAGACGAGGAGGAGATAGACGAGGAGGAGATAGACGAGGTGGAGATAGACGAGGAGGAGGAGATAGACGAGGAGGAAATAGACGAGGAGGAGATAGACAGAGACAACAGATGCTAGGAGCTCTAACCTCCCTCTCCCTATCTGTTGACACAGGTTTCATTTGCACTCATACGGTACACATGGATTTGTAGGTTTTGTTGCAGTGCCTTTCTGGCGTAATGTCCCATCAGTTTTCTCAGTGTACAGACTAGGGACAGACTGCAACATAATGACACACAAGTCTCTGCTGTGGTGCTGGGTGACGTCCTACAAACTAAGATAAAGGAAAACATACTTCCATCTTCCCCAGTGGAATCCACTGCGGTGTGGTAGTCAGCATTAGTAATTTTCAACACCCCTTGTGTTATCGCAGGTGCAGTGAAATGCTTGTGTTTCTAGCTCCAACAGTGCAGTGATAATACCTAGCAGCACAAAACAATGGGAAACATCCTCCAAGAAATGAAGAAATATCAGAACAAACAACATATGGCTCTGACAATAACTAAGAATGGTGAGCCATAATTGAGCTATTGGATTGCATGGAGACTCTCTCCAGATTAGTGTGGGTTAAGAGAAATCTTATTGCTGGTGTGTAGAGGACTGTTGATCTCTCTTAGCTGCCGATGACAATGGCAGAAAACGAAATCGAGCGTCCACTTCTCTCAAAGGACAGGCCGCTTGTTACTCTCTCTTTCATTTCTGTCTCTGCTCTTCTTTCTTACCACCACAACACAACACACACACACACACACACCACAACACCACACACACACACACACACACACACACACACACACACACACACACACACACACACACACACACACACACACACACACACACACACACACACACCACACAGAGGAGGGTAGGGATGGGCCTCTCTGAATGGTTGGTACATTTTAAAGTCCGCAGTATACTGGCCCAGATCAGATCTTTGACGACTGAGTCGTACCCTGTCATTTCTCCTTCACTAATGAACACACACACCTCTAACCCAACTTACAAACCCAACCAGGGAAACACAAGGCCAACAATAGTGTTCTCCTTCCTCATTGAAGGTTACTATAATTAGGGTTTTTCCCATGTTGTGCTCCTAGCTGTGTAGTGTTTGATTAGGGCTACGGCCTTGCCGCTCAGCCCGGTGCTGTTTGATGACTGCTGAACTCTGCCATGGGTGCTCATCCTCCAGCTCAACATCAAACACGCTCTGGAGGCTGAAGCTACTGGAGCCTGAGCCCTGGGGTGCCCAACTCTTCCTCTGCTCTCTGGAACGCAAACACTCTCTGCAGCTCTCTCTTCTCTGTCTCTCTCACACACACAGTACACATGCCTCTCTCTCTTGATACTCTCTTCTCGCTCCATCTCTCCTGATACTCTTCTCTCTCTCTTCTCTCTTCTCTCTCTCTCTCTCTCCTCTCTCTCTCTCTCTCTCTCTCTCTCTCTCTCTCTCTCTCTGCTCTCTCTCTCTCTCTCTTCTCTCTCTCTTCTTCTCTCTCTCTCTCTCTCTCTCTCTTCTCTCTCTCTCTCTCTTCTCTCTCTCTCTCTTCCACAGACCAGGCTCATCCCTCACTCTCTCACAGTGTCTCTGTATTAAGAAATATTTGCAGGTTTACTTTTATTGAGAATTTGCCTTTCTTATGTTCAGAATGCTCGAGGGAAACGTCAGATGTTCTTCATTTCAGAATCTTCTTAAGTGGAGGTGTATAACTGATCGCTGTGCGCAGCTCTAGTCAATGTTTTAATTAAATACCCCAAGGTAATTAAACTCTGTAAATCTTTCAGACCCAAAAGGAAAAGAGACATTAAACTGTACAGCGGAGAAGTGGGAGGCTCATTAGGAAAGCAGGGGGCCCTGTGCCACAGAAACAAATGAGTGTGTGTGGGAATGGCAAATACCGTATGCGCTCTCTGGGCACTGGAACGTTGAGCAGGATGGATTAAATATACAAAATGTCAAACTCACTATTTAGATGTGGACTGCAGGGATCCTGTCTCCTGCTTCTCCTCCCATGTCCATATGTAGCTCATACTATGCATGTTTTTGGACAGACCGGTGTGCTAAAAATGGGTGAGGGATTTTGAAGGTGAGCGTACAGCATTCTATTCATTAGGTGTGGAGTGGTGTGTGGTGTGAGTGTGGGTGCTGAAATGGTCAATGACACAAGTCGTTATTCTAAGGCTGGTGGGAAGTAGGGAGAACTATTTGTATCGCTCTCCATCAACCTAGATGACAGAGGACTACAGTACTGGGCTATAGCATCTCCTAATGTCTGTGCACGTTAACTGTCCGCTTTCAGCCGTAATGATCATGACAATTACGATGTGTGTTCGTGATAGGGGTGTCACCTTCCCGTCCCTCTCCGACTCTCCCTTCTGATTGATTCTGTCTCTGTTGTTCCCGTCTGTACTGTTTCCCACCGTCCCCAACCAGCTCGTTCAAATCTCGTTCTAATGAAAGAAATGAGTTTAGAAGCTGAGGGAATAGAGCGGCGCCTGGAGACCCCAAGACGAGGCAGTCAACCTGCTCAGCTTCTATTTTCTGCTCCACTATGTCTCTTCACACCCTGGTCCAGCCCTGGATCCTGGGGAGATCCCCTGTCCATCAGTCACTCTACACAGTCCCAGGTAACACTTTTACTCCACTGTCACCGCCTCCAACGCGACACCGACTGTTACCGACCGCCACCACCGTTCCGGCAGCACGCACCAGCCAGATGTTAGGAGATACGTGAGCTCTGTTCCAAGGCTTCCTCCGTTGTAAATCTTAACTCTTCTCACGAAGGAGATAGACGAGGAGAGATAGACGAGGAGGAGATAGACGAGAGGAGATGACGAGGAGGAGATAGACGAGGAGGAGATAGACGAGGAGGAGATAGACGGGAGGAGGAGATGACGAGGAGGAGGAGATAGACGAGGAGGAGATAGACGAGGAGGAGATAGACGAGAGGGGAGAAGACGAGGAGGAGATAGACGAGGAGGAGATAGACAGAGGAGGAGGATATAGACGAGGGAGGAGATAGACGAGGGGAGATAGACGAGGGAGGAGATAGACGAGGAGGAGATAGACGAGGAGGAGATAGACGAGGAGGAGATAGACGAGGAGGAGATAGACCGAGGAGGAGATAGACGAGGTGGAGATAGACGAGGAGGAGGAGATAGACGAGAGGAAATAGACGAGGAGAGGATAGACAGAGACAACAGATGCTAGGAGCTCTAACCTCCCTCTCCCTATCTGTTGACACAGGTTTCATTTGCACTCATACGGTACACATGGATTTGTAGGTTTTGTTGCAGTGCCTTTCTGGCGTAATGTCCCATCAGTTTTCTCAGTGTACAGACTAGGGACAGACTGCAACTAATGACACACAAGTCTCTGCTGTGGTGCTGGGTGACGTCCTACAAACTAAGATAAAGGAAAACATACTTCCATCTTCCCCGTGGAATCACTGCGGTGTGGTAGTCAGCATTGTAATTTTCAACACCCCTGTGGTTATCGCAGGTGCAGTGAAATGCTTGTGTTTCTAGCTCCAACAGTGCAGTGATAATACCTAGCAGCACAAAACAATGGGAAACATCCTCCAAGAAATGAAGAAATATCAGAACAAACAACATATGGCTCTGACAATAACTAAGAATGGTGAGCCATAATTGAGCTATTGGACATTAGCCATAAGGGTGAGCCAGACTAGTCATAGTCCCTGATAATGTCCACTGATGCCAATATGGAGCGATGGGTGGGCAGTGCCCACAAAATGGCCAGAGGGTGGGCAGTGCCCACAAATGGCCAGAGGGTGGCGCAGTGCCACAACATGGCAGAGGGTGGGCAGTGCCCACAACATGGCCAGAGGGTGGGCAGTGCCCACAACATGGCCAGGGCAGTAACTCTTAGTGACTGGCCGTCCCTTCAGTCTGCTCCAGATTTACACTGCTACTTAAGCAGCTAGGGCACAGAGGGAAATGCATGGCTGACAGAGGGATGCATGGCTGACAGAGAGACGCATGGCTGACAGAGGGATGCATGGCTGACAGAAAAACACATGGCTGACAGAGGGACGCATGGCTGACAGAGAGACGCATGGCTGACAGAGAAATGCATGGCTGAAAGAGAGACGCATGGCTGACAGAGAAACCCATGGGTGACAGAGAAACCCATGGCTGAAGAGACACATGGCTGACAGAGAAACATGGCTGACAGAGAACCCATGCTGACAGAGAAACCCATGGCTGACAGAGAAACCCATGGCTGACGAGAAATGGAAGAGACCATGGCTGACAGAGAAACCCATGGCTGACAGAGAAACCCATGGCTGACAGAGAAACCCATGGCTGACAGAGGATGCATGGCTGACGAGAAACACATGGCTGACGAGGGACGCATGGCTGACAGAGAAGACGCATGGCTGACAGAGAAATGCATGGTGAAGAGAAACGCTGGCTGACAGAGAAACCCATGGCTGACAGAGGTATGCATGGCTGACAGAGTGACAACATAGGTGCAGTGCTGAGATGGAGGGCACTGTGTTCATAATTAATTTTGTATCTCTCTATCTTTCTCTCCTCTTTTGTCTCTATCTGTCTATCTCACTCCTCTCTCTCCATCATTCCTCTTCTCTCCTCCATCCTTCCCTCTCTTTCTCGATCTCCAATCTTTCTCTCTCCAATCCATTCATCCAATTAACATAGCCCTTCAGTGTTGTGTAATGTAGGACAGAACACAGCAGTAGTGGATGTTATTATAGACGTTATCAATCAGCTCTGGTCCAGGAGGAGACTTCCCTAATGCCTGTCACCGTGCTTCGGCCCCGTATTTACGACCGCAAATGTGAACTGCATGACTGGCATTGCAGAGCCCTCAAATAATACAATAAATCAAAACAGAAGAGTTTTTGTCTTTTCGCAATTTCCTTTTTGGTCTCGCATATGAAACCAGATGTTTCCGGCATGCTAAAGATGCTTTTCATCTTATTTTCTTTGTTTTCTTCCTTCCTTCCTTCCTTTCTCTCTCTCTCTCGTCTCTCTCTCTCTCTCTCTCTCTCTTCTCTCTCTCTCTCTCTCTCTCTCTCTCTCTCTCTCTCTCTCTCTCTCTCTCTCTCTCTACTCTCTCTCTCTCTCTCTTCTCTCTCTCTCTCTCTCTCTCTCTCTCTCTCTTCTCTCTCTCTCTCTCTCCTCTCTCTCTCTCTCTCTCTCTCTCTCTCTCTCTCTACTCTCTCTCTCAGCTTCTC
>NW_019943423.1:115840-135474 GCF_002910315.2 Salvelinus sp. IW2-2015 | reverse complement strand
TATTGGACATTAGCCATAAGGGTGAGCCAGACTAGTCATAGTCCCTGATATGTCACTGATGCCAATATGGAGCGATGGGTGGGCAGTGCCCACAACATGGCAGAGGGTGGGCAGTGCCACAACATGGCCAGAGGGTGGGCAGTGCCCACAACATGGCCAGAGGGTGGGCAGTGCCACAACATGGCCAGGGGTGGGCAGTGCCCACAAATGGCCAGGGCAGTAACTCTTAGTGACTGGCCGTCCCTTCAGTCTGCTCCAGATTTACACTGCTACTTAAGCAGCTAGGGCACAGGAGGGAAATGCATGGCTGACAGAGGGATGCATGGCTGACAGAGAGACGCATGGCTGCAGAGGGATGCATGGCTGACAGAAAACACATGGCTGACAGAGGGACGCATGGCTGACAGAGAGACGCATGGCTGACAGAGAAATGCATGGCTGACAGAGAGACGCATGGCTGACAGAGAAACCCATGGGTGACAGAGAAACCCATGGCTGACAGAGAAATCCAGAGAAACCATGGCTGACAGAGAAACCAGGAAACACCATGGCTGACAGAGAAACCCATGGCTGACAGAGAACCCATGGCTGAACAGAGAACCCATGGCTGACAGAGAAACCCATGGCTGACAGAGAAACCCATGCTGACAGAGAAACCCCATGGCTGACAGAGGTATGGCATGGCTGACAGAGAAACACATGGCTGACAGAGGGACGCATGGCTGACAGAGAGACGCATGGCTGACAGAGAAATGCATGGCTGACAGAGAAACGCATGGCTGACAGAGAAACCCATGGCTGACAGAGGTATGCATGGCTGACAGAGTGACACATAGGATGCAGTGCTGAGATGGAGGGCACTGTGTTCATAATAATTTGTATCTCTCTATCTTTCTCTCCCTCTTTTGTCTCTATCTGTCTATCTCACTCTCTCTCTCTCCATCATTCCTCTCTCTCCCTCCATCCTTCCCTCTCTTTTTCGATCTCCAATCTTCTCTCTCTCCCAATCCATTCATCCAATTAACAATAGCCCTTCGTGTTGTGTAATGTAGGACAGACACAGCAGTAGTGGATGTTATTATAGACGTTATCAATCAGCTCTGGTCCAGGAGGAGACTTCCCTAATGCCCTGTCACCGTGCTTCGGCCCGTATTTAGACCGCAAATGTGAACTGCATGACTGGCATTGCAGAGCCCTCAAATAATACAATAAATCAAAACAGAAGAGTTTTTGTCTTTTCGCAATTTCCTTTTTGGTCTCCGAATATGAAACCAGATGTTTCCGGCATGCTAAAGATGCTTTTCATCTTATTTTCTTTGTTTTTTCCTTCCTTCCTTCCTTGTCTCTCTCTCTCTCTCTCTCTCTCTCTCTCTCGCTCATCTCTTCCTATTCGTGCCCGCCCTCATTCAGATGGAAAGGTGTATGCTATGCGTCTTCTCCTCATTCTTTTCGTCGTCGTCTCGTCGTCAGTTCGCCGCTATCTGTCGTGCTTCTTCAAGCGTCGAGCCTCGGTCGCTTCTCTCTCTCCCTGCTTCTCGATCTAGTCTGCAGTTGATGTCTGCTCCTCTCTTCGTGTGCTCTCGCCCTCCCTTCATCGATTTCTGTCTTTTCTTCTGAGATTCGTCTCTCTGTCGTCTCTTGTCTCTTGCTAAAAATTAATTATCGACCTCTGCTTCGCGGTCTCTTCTCATCTTTCTTCCCGTGCGAAGTGCTCACTCTCTCGGCTGGTTCTGCGACCCGTTTCGAGCAATCGTCCGGCTGCGCAGCTTTCGCCGGGTCGTCTCTCTGTCGTTCAGTACTTCGTAAAAGGTCTCTGAAGAGTCGTTCTCTCTCGTCTCGTCTCGATCGCTCGTCGTCTGTCTCTCGATTGTTCTGCTCTCAGCGTCCTCGTTCTCAGCCGATCGACCCATATTCCGTCTGTTCCCTCAGCTCATCGTCGTACGTGTCGGTGTCTCTTGTTGTTCTCTGTCCTATTTTTTTGCCGTCTTGGCTTCGTCAGTAAGCTCGCTGCAGCATCCATGTGCTCTTCGCTCGGTTATATTTTCGTCTTCTCTGTCCGCCTTGCGGTCTCTGTGTATCTTCTCTGTGCCATGTTGCAGGACGGTTTTGTGGTCGGCAGCGTATCGTCGGTCCGTTCGCTCTCGTACGGAGCTACAAGGTCGTGCAATAATGTGTCTCTCTGTCAGTGGTCTCGTCCTTCTCTCTCTCGTATAGTTAACTAAATGTACCGTCTATCCCCGGCGCTTGGTAAGGGCTTCGTGCTCGTTCTCTACCTCAATCTGCGTTTTCGTTGTAGGTTGGGTTATCGCTCAGAATTCGGTCTTGCCCCTGCAATTGCATGTGAGGCGCTTTTAAAAAAAATAAATAACGGTTGAATAAAAAGTGTTTACGGGACTTTGTTTATTGAAAAGTTGGCGCATTGAGGTCTGTATCGGTGTTTGGCCCAGTCGGAGAGTAGTAGCTGGGTTTTTGCATTGATAGGAGGGGGATGGCATAGCCGGGTTGTTATAATTCGCTCTGGCTGGATAGGCCGTGTACGCTAATTTCTGGGTGGGAAGGCGCAGAGTGGTGGTTCATATATGAGTACTATAGGATCCACTCAGGCCTCTGTTTTTTAGTTCGTTAGACGTGTCCCCCTCTTTGTTTAGTGCCCGGTTCTAGACGGGAAGGATATTTGTCTGTATATTGAAGGCGGTTATTCATTGTTATTTTCACGGTGTCTGACGTAGGTTTTGGCAGGCTGAGTGTTGTGCTGCTCCGAAAGGAGTTGTATTGTTGTTGAGTAGATATGATAATGGATGTGGTTCTGTTCCAATAATAAGGAAATTTGCAGATATAAACTGCATGTTGAAGTCTATTTTTGTGGCGTTGGTTAGTTGTGAGTTGTTATTTTGGTGCTTTATTGTTGCGGTGATACCGGTCCCCTTCGTCGTTATCGTGTGTGTGCAGCAGTCGGAGTAGGGCTGAGGCGAGTTGTAGTTGGTAAGTTAGGTCCATCTGTCGAACAGGAGATTAACAGGCAGAGCGCGCGTAAGGTCGGGTTCAAAGTAGCAATAGCGTAAATTCGGGGTCGGCGGTGTGGTTACTCCTTTAAGTGCAGTTTTCTGCCTTACATCCACGGTATAATAAATAGGACGCGCGCGATTCGCAGTATTCTGGCGTAAGAGATTGGTTCGCGACATTAGACGGTCAGTCGGCAAGCGGGATGACTATAAGGTCTCACTCTCTCTCTTCCCCCTGCATGCGCTTTAAAAAATAAATACCCTTAAAAAAAAGTGAGGGCTTATGAAAAGTGGGATGTCCTCTTTGCCCAGGGAAGTAGTCTGTTTTGCATTGATAGAGAGGCACCGGGAGCCTCTGGCCATTCTGCACGGCCTGTTTTCTCTCTGCCTTATCCTGCCTCCACATCTCCCCTCTCCAGCGTGGCTCCAAGGAACACGCGCAGGTCAAAGCAATAGCATTCGGTTCCCTTCCCTACCCCGCTACTCTAATTGGGGGTCTCTGGGTTATAGAATGTCTTGGTTATCACAAAGCMCCCAGAGAATACATTTCAGCAGCATAATTTCAGTCACGAGTCACCTGCATTTTTCAAATGCATCTCAGCTTCAGCTTGTTTACATTGTGGACAATGTGTCATTATCTCCTGTTCGTTCACAAAGGCAACAGAAAGGAAACAACATTCAAGACGTCATCCCTCTATGACAGGATTCAGGCATAGAAATTAGGACATAGATAGTGAACMCCACCATTGATATAGTGTAGCTCTATAATCCATACTGCTCTAKGAATAAGTGTGGTCCCAGTCATCTCCTTATGAAGAGCCTGTCTTTTTGAAAAGCTCTGGGCAGACCCCGTCAGACCCCCTGTGTGTCAGCGCTCACTGCCAGTCAGTCATATCCAGTCAACCACAGCCACAATAAACATCCCCAGATTCGTTCTTCAGACCCCAGCCCAGCGCAGGCTCCGGCGTAAAGCAGGGCTCAGAGCAGGACTCCCCAGGTTTGAGGCCGACCAGGACCAGCCGACACTGCATCCTGTTGGGTTTAAAATGCGGGCCAAGTACAAACAAACAGGTYCTGTGGCGTGCTGCAGTGCTGTGGCTGGGCCTGGCGAGAGACCGACCTGCACAGTGTTAGAGGGGGATCGCTGGAGACACACTGACATGTCGGGGTTTTGGGTTTTGGATTGGGGTTGCCGTGGTTACGCACCCAGCCGGTTCATTTACCAACCATCGCAAGAGCTGGCTGGACGGGAAGTTCGCAAAGGAGTATCACCACTGAGTATTAGAGAAGTGCTCTCAGGCCAGCCTGAAACAGCTGATGTCATGGAAACGGTAGGTGGCTTTCTGGAAATATTGTATTAGTTTTTCCCTTCAGATAAACCACACATAGTCTCCTACTACTCGGTTTCAGACAGCTAGATACAGTAAACACTGATTAACCTTGTGTGTGTTCTGTTCTACACGTCAAGCTCCTGTTGAACCATCACAGTGGTTTACTGCCATGTCCTTCTGTCTGTGTGTTTGGTTTCCACAGTGTTTATGAGTGGGGCTTGTCATGGTTGATGGCATCAAAGCTAGTGGGGCCAGCTTTGTTTAGTATATATCRGGGCTCGCCAACCCTGTTCCTGGAGAGCTACCGTCCTGTAGGTTTTCACTCCAACCCTAATCTAGCGCACCTGATTCTAACAATTCGTTGGTTGATAAGCTGAATCAGGTTAGTTACAACTGGGGTTGGAGGAAAAACCTACAGGAGGGCAGCTCTCCATGAACAAGGTTGGAGAACCCTGATATATAGGAATATACTGTGACCAAGAAGTGAATATGTCTGAGGGGTCCTGACATGCAGCGTATCTGTCTGTCTGCACTGATAACTCCTGAGGTGAGTGTATACAACCTGGCCCAAAGGTTAGGTGAGACCCAGTAGCATTGTTAGCCAGAGTTTAGTTCACACTGATTATAACCAACCAACACTGCTTTCCAGACCAAACAACAGTCTTTCACTGTCCCAGGACAGAGTCAGTCAGAGTCAGTCAGCCAATCAGATCGGTTGTTTTACAGTTACTGTTAAATACTGGGCTGCAATTATGGTTGTCCCTATGAACAWGCCAACATGTCAAACAACCACTTCCTGTTAAAGTCCTCTTATCTTAATTGATGAAGTCTCAGAGGAGAGTCAGTCTGCAGTGGGGGGGAGGGGAGGGGAGGGCAGCAAAGTGGCTGTCCAGTGTGTGGAGCCTGCTTATCGTCCGACCGCCTCAGCCTCACACACAGACATATTTTAATGTCAGTTTCCCAAATGCCCAAAAGAGACGGCATAGTCCATCAGAAACAATGAGGGGGAAATTAGTGCTGAGACATTTATTTTACCATTACGGGAGACCAACATCAATCACGCATGGTAGACAGTCTACAGACTGGAGGCTCCTCAGGGGAGGAAGGGGAGGACCATCCTCCTCAATGAATTTCAGAAAAATATAAATCGTAAAATATTTTAAAAGTTATCCGTTTTAGATGAAACTATACTAAATAAACTGAACACAAATATAAACAACAATTTTACTGAGTTACAGTTCATATAAGGAAATCAGTCAATTGAAATGAATTCATTAGGCCCTAATCAATGGGCGCAGCCATGGGTGGGCCTGGGAGGCTATGGGCCCACCCACTTGGGAGCCAGGCCCACCCACTGCGGAGCCGGGCCCACCCACTGCGGAGCCAGGCCCACCCACTGCGGAGCCAGGCCCACCCACTTGGGAGCCAGGCCCACCCACTTGGGAGCCAAGCCCACCCACTGCGGAGCCAGGCCCACCCACTGCGGAGCCAGGCCCACCCACTTGGGAGCCAGGCCCACCCACTGCGGAGCCAGGCCCACCCACTGCGGAGCCAGGCCCTGCCAATCAGAATTCGTTTTTTCCCACAAAAATGTCTTTATTACTCCTCAGTTTATCAGCTGTCCGGCTGGCTGGTCTCAGACAATCCCGCAGCTGAAGAAGCCGAATGTGGAGGTCCTGGGCTGTTGTGGTTACACATGGTCTGGAGTTGTGAGCCCAGTTGGACGTATTGCCAAATTCTGTAAAATGACATTGGAGGTAGCTTGTGGTAGAGAAATTAACATTCAATTATCTGGCAACAGCTCTGGTGGACATTCCTGACATGCCCCCCCTCCCCCACACACATTCAGAAAATTCTGAAATTGCATTTTTGTCCACCCCAGTTTTTTCATTGGCATGTGATACAAAACAATTCAGTGGTGTGCTTTAGGACCATGTGGACGCCTCTGAGCGGTCGGGTCAGCTGTTTGGAGCGTTTATATATATATATATTATGTCCCCCTCACTTCTAAAACCAAGGTTGCTTAATCCGTTTAATCAGCTTCTTGATATGCCACACCTGTCAGGTGGATGGATTATCTTGGAAAGGAGAAATGCTCACWAACTTTGTGCACAAARTTTGAGAGAAATAGGCTTTTWGTGCRTATGGAACATTTCTGGGATCTTTTATTTCAGCTCATGAAACATGGGACCAACACTTTACATGTTGTGTTAATATTTTTKWTCAGTATATATTCACGTCACCAAATAATAAATTAAAACACACTGTTTTGCAAAGAAGGTCTACAGTAGCCTCAACAGCACTCTGTAGGGCAGGACTATGATGTAGCTGGAGGACAGCTAGCTTCCGTCCTCCTCTGGGTACATTGACTTCAATTCAAAACCTAGGAGGCTCATGGTTCTCACTCCCTTCCATAGACTTACACAGTAATTATGATAGGTTCCGGAGGATGTCCTCCAACCTATCAGAGCTCTTGCAGCATGAACTGACATGTTGTCCACCCAATCAAAGGATCAGAGAATGCATCTGGAACTGAAAGCATGAGCTACAGCTAGCTAGCACTGCAGTGCATAAAATGTGGTGAGTAGAAAGACAATAGTTTAACGGTTTGGAACAAATGAATTTATTCAAAAATGAAGGTAAAGTGAAAGAGAGAGAGAGAGGCAGCTATATTTAGTATTTATTTTACTTTACTTTCACTTACTTAGCTAGTGAATGCAGCTAGCTACTTTAGCCTACTCAAACACTCGGCTCAAACAGAGAGGGATGCTATGTTACCTAGCTGCTATGGCAATCCAACACTGGAACTCTTCCAAGTCAAGGTAAGCTTTTGGTTTTATTAATTTATTGACACCGGGGCCCGGCGGTGTAAGTGCTAAACTCCTTTCTGACTGTACACTGTACTGCGTGATTGTGCACATGGATTGGATTGTGGGTTGACTAACGTTGACTATGACGAAAGGTTTTTTCACCTGGTCACAGATAGCTGATGTGTTGTGCATTGAAGTCAACAAGCTAAGGGGAAAAAAGTGCGAGAAGTACAGCGCGTAGATGTGAGAAGAAATTATATAACGATCAAAGTGATCCTGCTGTTTGTATGTGGCTGCTATGAAAGTGAACTGTGTTTGCTTGTGATCAGGGGTGTATTCATTCCGCCGATTCTGTAGAAAGAAATTCTTAAATGGAAGCAAACTGACTGAAACGGGGAAAAACATACCTGAATTTGTCCAATAGAAACTCTTGTTTGCAATTGTTGGACTAATGATTACACCCTAGATCAGCTAAATGCAGGCAAGAGTGAGCAAGGCGGTTATGAATGTGTCAATATCTGTCACCTTGATTACTCAAAATTCTCTCGACCTGTGCACCTAGCGTACGTTGCAAACTTTTATTGGTAGGATAGGTTGTAGCAACCTCATGATGGGTACAGGGCCATTTTTTATATCATGTAGTAGCCTAAACCTATCAATGTTACATTGATCTGGATGAATGGAATACGAATATGACATCCAATATGGTGTGATAGAAATACGGCCACGCACATAAAAAAAAGAGTTGCCCTCCTTTCTCTTAAACGGCACCGACCGCCACTGTAACATAGCCATATAAAGAGACTCCACATTAATGACTGGGGTTGTTGGTAGTCWACCACCACCACCATCCCCAGCCATTAATGTGGAGCCTCTGCTTATGGCTATGTTACAACAGAATAGAGTCACAAACGTATCTCAAATATTTGCAAATCTGACAGAAAGGGACAGTTATTTAGGGAAAAGCTACATATTTAGAACATAGCAGTATATCCAAAAGGACAAAATAACCCAACTCCTCTCCTTGTTAATCTTCTCTCCAGTCTCCCAGCCTGTCACCAAAACGTCCGCGTGTCACTTCCTCTTTAGAGGTTCGTCACTTCCTTCAGACGGCGGCAGGTAGCCTAGTGGTTAGAGCGTTGGACTAGTAACCAAAATGTTGCAAGATTGAATCCTTGAGCTAACAAGGTAAAAATCTGTTGTTCTGCCMYTGAACAAAKCAGTTAACCCACTGTTCCTAGGCCGTTGTTGAAAATAAGAATTTGTTCTTAACTGACTTGCCTAGTTAAATAAAGGTAAAATAAAAAAAGACAGCGAGCAGCAGAACAAACAGCATTCTAAATAATRCCCAACCAACTGCAATCTCTCCTTCCAGCCCCAAGCACAACAAGATGAAGGCTCCTCTCCTGAGCAGTTTTATAATATAATACACTATTCATGATTTTTTATGAATATTTATTTTCCTCTGGCAATGTTTTAAATCACTCCCTCCCTTTGTTTACTCATGAATACTTTTTAGCCTGGTCATCATCCGAGCGGGGGGAGAGAGAGACTGGATGTATGGGTGCTGGTCCTATATCCTGGCGGCTGTAAAGGTAAGGATTCTCTCTCTGTCTCTCTCTCTCTCTCTCTCTCTCTCTCTGTCTCTCTGTCTGTCTCTCTGTCTCTCTGTCTCTCTCTTCCCTATGTGATTTACTTTGGAAAGACCTTGCATTTCATCATAGGATAATCTAACCTTTGAGGTGTTTTACAGACTGCCTGGGCGCCTAAAATAGGTCACTTAAGCAGGCTTAGTGTAGCAGGCCAGGCCGATACGGGGGCCTCGCGCCCCAGGGAGACCCAGCCAGTGTAATTGGTAGTTATGGCTCCCAGGCTCCATAAGCGAGTAAGAAAGTTGGCCACCTATTGTCACATTTAGGACAGCAGCTGTGACGCACTCTCATCCCGCCACACCAGCCACTGCCGCCACAGTGTGGGCTCATTAGCCAACCTGCATCCTAATTACTGGAAAAACCAACACTCACCTGAAAAAGCCTGTTGTCCTTCACTCCTCTATCTCCTATCTACTGTCTCTCTCTCTCTCTCTCGCTCTCTCTCTCTTTCTCTCTCTCTTTCTCTCTCTCTCTCTCTTTCTCTCTCTCTTTCACTCTCTCTCTCTCTCGCTCTCTCTCTCTCTCTCCATGTCCTCTATCTTTTTCTGTCTCTATAAAAAAAAATTTTTTAAATATACGCAAATTCAGTCCCTGTGTTTTGTACAAAAGTGGGGTAGTAAAAATAATGGCCGTCTATAAAAAGTACCCAACATTAGGTTAATATGTCACCCATTTCACAGTTTTTACCTCTCCTTTTTCTGAGTGAGCGAGGAAGAGTGAAAGAGGAAGAGAGAGGGAGAGAGAGAGACAGAGAGGGGGAAAGGCATAATGAAAAGGCCTAAATGACAGTAGGTTGACAGTGGGATTGGCTGGTAAATGACTCCGGAGTGTCTCGCCTGCGGAGAGGGGATGGAGGAAGCTCCCAGTAGAGCTGATTAATTCCAGTCGCAGTGGCTGCCAGGGGAGCAGAGGGTTAGCGGCGGCGGCACGGAGCGCAGAGAGGAGCCTATTACCCACACTGCCGCTGAAACCCATCTAATCAGCTACAGCGCGACCTGGCTCCCAGAGACAAACTTTCCAGGGCTCGCTCCCCATTCGTTCCACACGGGGACTTAAATACGGAGGAGGTGAGGGAGGGCACCCGGTTTGGGGAGGGGTACAAAGGATTTTCTTTTCAAAAGATGGTTAGGAGCTTTGTAAGAAAGAAATCCTCTGCCTGCCTCTCTCTCTCTCTCTCTCTCTCTCTCTCTCTCTCTCTCTCTCTCTCTCTCTCTCTCTCTCTCTCTCTCCTCTCTTTCTCTCTCCTTCTCTCTCTCCTTCTCTCTCTCTCCTTCTCTCTCTCTCCTTCTCTCTCTCTCTCTCTGTGCACAGAGCAGATTCCTGGGTCTTTGATAGTGACAGACCTTCCTGTGTAGCAGCTGAAAGTGTGACCAGATATGAATATGTCAGAGCATTTAATCCCAGCGCTGCTCTCAAAGCCTCCTGAAACTATGTCAGAAGTGAAACACACACACACAGAAGCACTATGTCAGTGAAACATACAGTACATTACACACACACATACACACTGCCATCCATCCATCTGTCGGCTGCTTGACACCATGCGTGCATCATTCTCCAAACAGAGAGATGAAGGACTCATATCAGTGTGATTGACCCTGGATGGGAAGTGAAGTGTATAACTCTCTTCAACATACAAGCCTCTCTGGACCAGGCATCCCTATCAAGTCACTGCTGCTGTTTATGAAAATCGTAAAAATAACAGTTTCCATGTATTTACATGCAGGTAGGTGGTAAGGCGTATATACTGTACATGCTGCTTGCTGTGTAGACTTGTCTGTGTAAACAAGCATGCGTGTTTATGTGCCTTGCCTCCTACTCTTGGAGGAAAGTGTATGTACACACAGAGCCATCTGTACTGTACAGCCACACACAGACTGACACCACCTACTCATGTTCCAGTCGTTCCAGAACAGATAGAACCCTTCAACAGAGGGTTCCCTCTCCGTGAGGAATGTTCTCCCTCCCGCCTTCCCTCCGTCCAGCACCCGTTGAGAAAGGTCATGAATAATCCATGTTACGTACTGTGCCCTAACTGAACTGTTCAAATATTGATCTTGCCCAATCATAATAAARCCAAATGACTGAAAGCGATCCATCACGAGAARCGTTCGGTCTGCTCCTTCTACGGGTTTAACTTGCTGAATTTCCCCTCGCCCCAGCACTACATTACGGCTCAATAATAATAACGATGCTATCAGCGGTGGCTATAGCTGCAGAGTTAGCCTGTGAAAGGTGCTCTGTTGTCATGCTAATTAGGTGACAACAAATCCATAACATTATTAAATACACTTGGAGGATTACTCTCCATCCTCACTCATCTATGGAAGGAAGGAATAAATATTTGCCACGGTGCCCTCCTGTGTGTGTGTGTGGTTGGGTGTGTGTGTGTGTGTCTGTGTGTGTGTGTGTGTGTGTGTGGTGTTGTGTGTGTGTGTGTGTGTGTGTGTGTGTGTGTGTGTGTGTGTGTGTGTGTGTGTGTGTGTGTGGTGTCCGTGTGTGTGTCCGTGTGCTGTGTTCCGTGTGTGTGTCCGTGTGGTGCCGTGTGTGGTGTCCGTGTGTGTGTGTCCGTGTGTGGTGTGTGTCCGTGTGTGTGTGTGTGTGTGTGGTCCGTCGTGCAATTGCGTGTGGTCCTGTAATGCATCTGTCTTAGGAAGATAGACGAGATGTGTGTGTGTCTGTGTGTGTCTGTGTGTGGTTGAGCTGCTTGAGGAAAGCAAGTTAGGCCTCCGACTCTGTGATTTGAATGTGCGTTTCATGTGCGTTTCATGTGGTCATTAATGCCCCTAAAGGTGAGTGTGCATCACCGCATTCTTAAGTAAGCGGAATATTCACAGGTTTTAATTAGTTTTGAAATATTAAACCCAGCCGCACATCGTCGTCACTATTGTTGAGTTCTTAATTTACCGAGCAATTAAGCCGAGGCCCTCATTTATCAGTRTGTGTTCATTTGCTGGAAACCTAGTCACTTTTTATTAATTGATGCCATTGATATCCTGAGGTAAAATGAATGTGCATACACCAGAGGTCATGYCGGCAGTAGAAGCTAGCTAGCTAGCGCTGGATGAGCCCAAAGATGAATAGGAAGTGGACGATAGGCAGATTACACCTGAGATGTGTTGAGACATTAACAATCACACTGGGGATTCCGGCTGAAGCGGGAAAGAGGAGAAAATTGAGGAAAATGCCTCCTGTTTTTTTCTGTGGCCATCTGTTTGTGTGCAGGAGGGGGGAAATTATCTTAATGCCTTTAAGAGGGAAAACAATTATAGCCTTAACCTCTTTGCTTCTCCTCCCTTTGCTTCCCCCGATAAACTACCCAGAATGGAATCCCATTTTTACCAAAGCCAGAATGTACTGTTATRTGTTTCTTACGAGAATACTCTTACATAMCAGTAAGATAAGATATGTTTGTAATAATGATGTTTGTTTGTGACCAACTGCAGTTGTTTATTAGTTTTGTGTTCGGTGAATCACAAACAAATATAATATTATTTTAACGATATTAGCGTTGTTGCTGGAGTTTGTGCAGTACACTACTTTTAAAACAATGAAACCATTCTCTCTAGTTAGCAGTACTGGAGAGTTCCAACAGCAGACACCTGCTAAGAGCATGTTAACAACAGCAGCGTGATCATGTTGGGGACATCAGGGGACAGACAGCACCATCAAGGTGTCTCTGTGGTGTCTGGTGTGTGTACAGGTGTTGCTGCCATTCTGCCTGCCAGACACATTTCTACTGATGTCAGGCCAACAATAGTACAACGTTTGTATAATTCCATAATCCCCCAGTCATGGTTGTGTATAAATATGTACCCAGGAGATTATTACCAATACCTGTTGCTGGTGGTTTTATTGATGTTGCTCATCCTAAAACATTTGCGCCGAGAACATTTAATGGMCTTTTTATACCAAAATTCATGAAAAAAATACACATCCACAACAATATCTAATAATGGATGAGTTATCGATTGGTCGACGTTTAGTTATTTTGATGATTTTGTTATAGTTACAGTTGCACCACCAAACATATCATGGAGGAAACAAAATCCATGTTACACAGCAGCCTGCCAGTGCAGGTTGAAACCTATTTGAAATCACATACAGAACACAACAAATAGTAGACCAACAAGGAGAGAAATAGAGCCAACAAGGAGAGCCACCCAGGGCCCCGCAGGTCAGCGTGTTACCCAGAGAGAGTGAGAGGTATCTGGGGGACCTGGGCTGATCTTGACCCCCCTGTCCTGRGGGTGTTTTGGCTGGCTCCTGGCTGTGGTGGTGCTATGTCAGGCAGGTTGTTGCTGCTCTACCCTGTGAATGTGCTAATATGCTCCCATTTCTCATCCCGACAGTCAGTAAAGCACTGGGGCAAAATATTCTGTCTCCCTGAGCAGCCCCTAATAAATTGTCCTTTCATCCACGCCTAAGACTACCTTCCCTCTCTCGCCCTCTATCCATCCATCCATCCCCCTCTCTCTCTCTCTCTCGCTCTCCCTCCACCCCCGTCTTCTCTCTTTGTAGACTCACCTGGCCCCTGTGGTTTCTAGAACTGGCACAGTTGCCCTGGCACTCAATAAACCATAAACCAGGGGGCACAGGCCAGTCCTTCAGCCTGCTACAATGCACTCTGGGTAATAGATGAGGAGAGGAGGAGAGAATAAGGGGAAGGGGGAGAATGAGGGAGGGGGAGACAGGGAGGTAGGACAAACCCAGTGCCAGGGGTTCCACAGTGGTAACGCTAGTCTCTCCATGCTAACGCAGGGGGCTAACTRGAGAGAGTGTCTGCTGTGTTGATATCCCTCCTCTCCTCCACTGCCTATAGCGGAAGGTTTAATGAGAGAGAGGCTAGCAGGGACACCCCCTCCCTCCTGGCTTTGGTCCCTTCTGGAAGAGAAAAACACAGAGCCTCTCCTCCTCTCTTCCCTCTCTCCTCTTCCCTCTCTCCTCTTCCCTCTCTCCTCTTCCCTCTCTCCTCTTCTCTCATCCGCTCCACACATCGTCACATCACCACAGCGCTGCTTCCGCTTTGTAATTGTGCAATTAGTGCCACAGCCTGGTTTTCATATATCACAAATGGCTGGCTCGTGGTATTAAAGAACCTAAAGTTCTATCCTAGCAGGCTTGGCTGGGAGAGGTGCATTAAGGGCAGCGTTTTGTAAAATGTGAGCCAATTTATCATGATCTGTTTTTCGTTCCCACCCACCACTTACCACCCCACTCCCTTGTCTTTCAGTCTGACCTTCCTCTGGGTTTTGTGGAGGTTCAATTTGCTCATTGTTACTTGCTTGCATAATTTTCAACGGCTGCACACACAGAGAGAGACGAGCACCCACTTGCACCACAGCCACACACACACACCAACAGAACACACACACACACACAATAGAACACACAGACACACACACACACCAACAGAACACATACACACATGCACAGACACACACACCAACAGAGCACACACACACACTAACACAATAAAATACACACACACACACACCAACAGCACATGCATGCAACTGATTGCTACCGCTGACACTTTGCTTTCTCTGTCGCTCTCTACCTCTCTCCCTTTCCCTCTCCAAGCAAAATCTACTAATTTATATTCTGGGGCTAAACGGTATTCATTTGTAAGATGGCAAGCTGTATAACACTGGTAATTCCTCCTAACCAATTTCCTGCGCTCTCCCCTTTAGCTGTCATAAGCAGTGCATTAAGCGAGTGAGGCAAATCCTCTCCCATTCAGCGCCATTGGCTTTTTCCCTCACTCACTCTGTCTCACTCTYTYTCTCTYTYYCYCTCTCTCTCTCTCTCTTTCTTCCCTTCTCTCTCCRTCACCCACTCGTCACCCCCGTCTCCACGGCTGCAGGTTGCCACGGAGAAGATTTACWATGCACGCCTATTCACTCAACCATCCCCTCTTTTTACACCCCCMCTCYCTCCCCWSTTCCCTCTTCATCTCCCTCTCYCTCCCTCACTGCTCCACCCGGCTTCCCCTCTTCCATTGTGAGGAGCTGTAGCAGGGCTGAGGCTCTGAGGCTGACACCCCGGCTTGTCAGGCCCCCAYTGGCTTATCACCCCAGGCAAGAACTGCCGGCGCTCACCCCAGCAAACACCTGCCCCCTCCAGCTGAGGMGGAGCGCTTGAGGAGCTGGAGGAGAGGAGAGGCAGGCAGGGCCCTGAGCTTAGTGCTCTTATCATACTGCCACACTGGATCCCATACTCCCTCCAACAGGATCAGCCTCTCTACTGGCCCTTATCTCATATCTTAAAGCTTAAAAAGCTCTGGCTCTGATAGCTTTTTTATTMTTTTTATTCTCCCGCTCTTCTCTCACTCTTTTTTTCWYTCTGAGTGTTTCTTTCTTTCTTTTGCTAGTTCTTTCTTTCACAACCGCTCCAGTTTCTTCTTTCTTTCTTTATTCTGTGAGKKTTTTTTTTGTCTGCGGCGGCGTGTCCTGGAGGCCCTACTCTGGGGGTGATGGGCGAGGGCACTTGCGTAACCCCTGGCATATCCCACAATCCTCTCTGCTTCGCTTCTGAYCCCACCTTTTTAGCTGATTGTAATCAGCGATGCGGCGATGACCAATCGCTCACTCCACCACTGCTCTCTCTCCCGGCAAATAAATAAATAAATACATATTTTGTTAACGTCTTTTTGACAACCACTCAATCAAACGTGATAATTTGAATTCAGCAAGCCTACACAGGTTGACATATTTACCACTGGATAAAAAAACTACTTTAATAACAATCAGGGGAATGACAATAATGACATGTCTTATCCAGAGCAACATGACCAGCTTGACAGACTTGTTCAATGACATCTTTACTACCAATGGATATTAATAATAAAAAGCTGTGTGAAAAACTGTTGAAGTAATTCTTGGAATAGATGGGTATTGTTTATTGTACACACACACACACACACAAACAAACACATCCGACACACACAGAAACACACACACATAGGTACACACACACACACACATACAGTGCCTTGCAAAATGATTCAGACACCTTGGATTTCTTCACATTTTATTGTGTTACATTGTGGGATTAAAATGGATTAAATTGTCTTTTTTTTTTTAATAATCTACACAAAATACTCTGTAATGTCAAAGTGGAGTTTTTTATTTTTATTATGATTATTTTTTTTAAATATATATATATCAAATCAAATCAAATGCATTTATATAGCCCTTCGTACATCAGCTGATATCTCAAAGTGCTGTACAGAAACCCAGCCTAAAACCCCAAACAGCAAGCAATGCAGGTGTAGAAGCACAGTGGCTAGGAAAAACTCCCTAGAAAGGCCAAAACCTAGGAAGAAACCTAGAGAGGAACCAGGCTATGAGGGGTGGCCAGTCCTCTTCTGGCTGTNTATTCTCCCGCTCTTCTCTCACTCTTTTTTTCTCTCTGAGCGTTTCTTTCTTTCTTTTGCTAGTTCTTTCTTTCACAACCGCTCCAGTTTCTTCTTTCTTTCTTTATTCTGTGAGGTTTTTTTCGAGTTTGCGGCGTGTCCTGAAGCCCTACTCTGGGGGTGACGGGCGAGGGCACTTGCGTACCCCCTGGAATATCCCACAATTCTCTCTGCTTCGCTTCTGATCCCACCTTTTAGCTGATTGTAATCAGCGATGCGGCGATGACCAATCGCTCACTCCACCACTGCTCTCTCTCCCGGCAAATAAATACATATTTTTGACAACCACTCAATCAAACGTGATAATTTGAATTCAAATTCAGGTTGACATATTTACCACTGGATAWAAAAAACTACTTTAATAACAATCAGGGTAATGACAATAATGACATGTCTTATCCAGAGCAACATGACCAGCTTGAYAGACTTATTCAATGACATCTTTACTACCGATAGATATGAACAAAAAGCTGTGTGAAAAACTGTTGAAGTAATTCTTGGAATAGATGGGTATTGTTTCTTGTACACACACACACACACAAACACATCCGACACACACAGAAACACACACACATAAGTACACACACACACACATATATACAGTGCCTTGCAAAATTATTCAGACCCTTTGGATTTCTTCACATTTTATTGTGTTACAAAGTGGGATTAAAATGGATTAAATTGTCTTTTTTTTCTCAATAATCTACACAAATACTCTGTAATGTCAAAGTGGAGTTTTTTATTTTTATGATAAATAAAAAATCTAATAAATATATATATATATAGTCATTGCATATTACCTCAGTCAATACATGTTAGAAACACCTTTGACAGCGATTACAGCTGTGAGTCTTCTTGGGTAAGTCACTAAGAGATTTCCACACCTGGATTGTGCAACATTTGCCAATTATTATTTWWWWWAWATCTTCATGCTCTGTCAAGATGTTGGGGATCATTGCTAGACAGCTATTTTCAGGATTTAAGTTTAAACTGTAACTTAGCCACTTGRGAACATGCAATGTCTTCTTGGAGAGCAACTCCAGTGTAGATTTGGCCTTGTGTTGTAGGTTCTTGTCCTGCTGAAAGATTCCTCTCCCAGTGTCTGGTGGAAAGCAGACTGAACCAGATTTTGCTCTAGGATTTTGCCTGTGCTTAGCTCCATCCCTTTTCTTTTTATCCTGAAAAACTCTTTGCAGATGTCAAGAATACCCATACCATTATTCAGCCACCTCCATGCTTGAAAATAAGGAGGCAGTTACTCACACATAGGGCTTTGCATTTAGGACAAAAAGTGTATTCCTTTGCCATGTTCTTTTGCAGTATCACATACAATATACATGTCTTGGTATATTTGTATTCTGTATATTTGTATTCTTCTTTTCAATCTGTCATTTAGGTCATTTTTGTGGAGGCACTACAATGTTGTTGATCCATCCTCAGTTCTCTTCCATCCCAGCCATTGAACTAAGTAGCTGTTTTAAAATCACCAACGGCCTCATGGTAATATTCCTGAGCAGTTTCATTCCTGTCCTGCAACTCAGTTCAGAAGGACAACTGTATATTTGATGTGTCTGGGTGGTTTAATACATAATCCACAACATAATTATTAACTTGTGCATGCTTAAAGAGATATTCAATGTCTGATTTGTTATTGTGACCCATCTACCAATCAGTGCCCTTTATGARGCTTTTGAAAAGCTCCCTGGTCTTTGTAGTTGAAATTCAACAGATGTGGTATGTACGGAGGACAGAGGAAGAGCTAGTCATAAAAAAATCATGTCAACCTCTATTATTTCACACAGCGTGAGTCCATGTAACTATTTATGTGATTTGTTAAGCCACGTTTTACTCCCGAACTAATTTAGGCTTGACTTAACAAACGGGCTGAATACTTAAACAATGACTATATTTTAGTTGTTTCGTTTTGTATTAATCTTTTTTTTAAAGTAATTTTTCTGCCACTTTGATATTACAGAGTATTTTGTGTAGATTGTTGACCCAAAAAATTATAATTAAATCAATTTTAATCCCACGTTGTAAGACAATAAAATGTGAAGAAATCCAAGGGGTCTGAATACTTTTGCGTTGCACTGCATGTCCAGTATACACTTAAATTCCCTTGTACAGTGTAGGCCTTCAATAAAAKATATTATGTCTACAATTTGACTCTACTCTACTTCCTAACACTTTGGGCATATGACCTTCCACACGACACATGTAGCACTGTTCATCACAAAGGTATCACTTCTGGAGATCCATCTAGATGTGACACCTTCACAACTGACAAACAAAAACACTGTTGACAAACCCATGTTGATCGACACTCGCTCTCTGCGAGGTAGCTTCTCTGCCACCTTGGCGTCAATGCTTCCATATCTACTTGTCAAACACCCACTTGTTTTGAAATTTCCACAAGACTCTTAGCACCGTCCGCCTGGCCGTGGCATTAATACCGACAACCCCTCATAGCCTGTTCCATCTCTAGGGTTTCTTCAGGTTTTGGCCTTTCTGGGAGTTTTTCCTAGCCACTTGTGCTTCTACCTGGCAGTGCTGCTGTTTGGGGTTTTAGGCTGGGTTTCTGCTACAGCACTTTGAGATATCAGCTGATGTACGAAGGGCTAATATAAATGCATTTGATTTGATTGATATTACTGTAGTATATGTTAAAAAATAATCATAATAAATAATAAAAAAACTCACTTTGACATTACAGGTATTTGTGTAGATTATTGAGAAAAAAATGACAATTTAATCCATTTTAATCCCACAATGTAACACAATTAAAATTGAAAGAAATCCAAGGTGTCTGAATAATTTTGGCAAGGCCTGTATGTGGTGTGTGTTGTGTGTACTATGTGTGTGTGTTTCTGTGTGTGTCGGATGTGTTTGTTTGTGTGTGTGTACAATAACAATACCATTCTATTCCAAGAATACTTCAAACAGTTTTCACACAGCTCCCCCCTTTTATTATAATATCATGGTAGTAGAAGATGGTCAAATTGAACAAGTCTGTCAAGCTGGTCATGTTGCTCTGGATAAGACATGTCATTATTGTCATTCCCTGATTGTTATTAAAGTAGTTTTTTATTCCAGTGGTAAAATATTCAACCTGTGTAGGCTTGCTGAATTCAATATCAACGTTGTGATGGGTGGTGTGTAAACAGGTTAAAAAAATATGTATTTATTTATTTATTTGCGGGATGAGAGAGGGTGGAGAGAGTGAGCGATTTGGTCTCGGCAATCGCTGATTACAATTCAGCTAAAAAGGGGATCAGAAGGCGGCACGAGAGGATTGTGGGATAGCAGGGTTACGCAAGTGCCTCGCCCATCACCCCAGGTAAGGGCTCCAGACCACGCGCCGACGCAGACAAAAGAAAAACTCACAGAATAAAAGAACGAAGAGAAAGGCGGTTGTGAAAGAA
>NW_019943423.1:108069-115650 GCF_002910315.2 Salvelinus sp. IW2-2015 | reverse complement strand
TACGTACGAGTACACCCTAGATCAGCTAGATGGCAGGCACAAACAGTGTGCAGGCCTATATTGAAGTTGTCACTGTCTGTCCATAGTGTCACTTGTCTGTCAACTCAAATTTCTCTTACCTGTGATTGTAAACCTTTCATTTATAGCTAGGTGAACACCTCATATGGGTATAGGGAAAATAGAGTATCAGTAGAGCCTAAACCTGAATGTTACTGACTGGACAAGCAGTGAATGGAACATGAATCGGACAGTCATCCAATATGCATGTAATAAAAATAAGGCAACGCGCATGAAAAAAACCATCCTCCGATCATCTTAAAGGCCACTGAAGTTATCCAATTCCGGTCCAAAGCTGAAAAGAATTAGGAGCAGTGGATATCTGGTCATTGTAGGTTCAATTACCAATTTTTGCCGACTGAACTAGTAAAATCTTGACAATGAAAAGACAACCCCTTCACCAGCGTGCCCATATATCTGACTAATTTCTCTCAGTGTATGGATTTCTTGCTACAGAAACTGCTGTTGGAACCTCACAAAAAAAATAAATGGAAATTCAAGTAATTGAACCGGAACTCGTCAATCCATCTTTAATAAGAATTCATCGAAATTTACAGAATGTTTACTGGATGGAAATGGGAAGAGGTCACTGCTTTGTGAACTATTTCATAAGGAGGTTTAGTATTTTTTTAATCTATTCCAGGGCACGAGGTTCATGAATTTGTTCAAAATCACATAGATATTCGAGTGAATTCCTATATCCATAGATGTCTAGTGGAATTCTCCACCCTACATGTACTCTAAATGCCTACCTCCGTATCAGTAAAGGTGCTGTTAATTAATCCGACGATCAAACGAAACGAGAAGGTATGAGATATGCATAGGCATACCTTAATTAAAGAAAAATGACAAAAAGCACAGGCTATCCCTTAGTCAGCTTAAGATTTTGAAGAAAATAAATCCGATTATAAAATGATCTATAAACAGAGCTTTGGCACTCAATGCTTATGCTGGAAACAAGCTTGTAAAATACCTAGGAAAGACGTGCCAGCTAAGATAATGGAATAGCATTGTTTAGTTTCTTTCTTACTTTGCTGGAGTAATCTAACAATTCTGTCACTATCAATGCATTAGCTATTCACTCTGTAAAATATAAGATGTTAAACCCAGACATCTTTTAGGGAGAAAACACTTGTGACCTCTTGGGGGCTTAAGCCATTGAAAGTGTAGACCAGCAGTTAAAAGGCTTACGTTTTCTGCACAAAACGCAGTCAGCCTACTCCCTCTGGGGTGGAGCTAGGCCTACTCCCTCTGGGTGGAAAGGTAGGCCTACTCCTCTGAGGTGGAAAGATAGGGCGCTACGCCCTCTGGGGTGGAAAGTAGGCCATCCCTCTGGGGTGGAAAAGGTAGGGACCTACTCCCTCTGGAGGTGGAAAGGTAGGTCTACTCCCTCTGCGGGTTAAGGTAGCCTACTCCCGTCTGGGTGAAAGTTAGGCCTACTCCCTCTGGGGTGGAAAGGTAGCCTACTCCCTCTGAGATGGAAAGATAGGCTACTCCCTCGTGGGTGGAAAGGTAGCGCTGACTCCTCTGGGGTGGAAAAGGTAGGCCTACTCCCTCTGGTGAAAGTAGTCCACTCCTCTGGGTGGAAAGGAGTCCGACTCCCTGGGTGGAAGGTAGCCCTACTCCCTCTGGGGTGGGAAAGTAGACTACTCCGTCTGGAGGTGAGAAAAGGTAGCAATCAACTCCCTCTGGGTGAAAGTAGCGCCTACTCCCTCGGGTGGCAAAGGTAGACCTACCCTACTGGCCGTGAAAGATAGGCCTACCCCCTTTCTGGGGTGAAAAGTAGGCCTACTCCCTCTGGTGGGAAAGACTACCCTTCGGGAAGTCTACTCCCTCTGGGTGAAAGAGCCTTACTCTCTGGAGGTGGAAATAGAGACCACTCCCTCTGGGTGGAAGGTAGAGCCTAACTTCCCTCTGGCTGAAGTAGGCCTATCCCCTGGGTGGAAGGATACCTACTCCCTCTGAGGTGGAAAGGTAGCTACCTCCTCTGGGGTGGAAAGTGACTACTCCCTCGTGGAAGTGAAAAGTAACCTACTCCCCTCATGGGGAAAAGGTTAGACCTACTCCCTCTGTGGTGAAAAGGTAATAGCCTACTCCCTCGGTGTGAAAGTAGGCTACTCCCTCTGGGGTGAAGGAGCATCAACTAAGTACCACGCTCAACGATTCCTAATGGGTCTCTGATTTAGATTTGCAAACAGAGACAGTTTGTTGCAAGCGAGACACATGATTTGGCATTGGATAGAAAATAGATCAGATAACTCAATAAGGCCTGATCTCTCTTCATTCTGCCTTCTCATTCGTAATGTGTGCTGTTAACGCTCGTCTCCTCCTCGTCTAAGAGGACAAGGATCGACCAATATGAGGACGTCGTATATATCATATTTATTTATTACTTATATCTATATTAATTAACGACTGTATGACAAAACACTTAAAACAAAAATGACCAAAAACAATAAACACGTACAAGACCTTGAACTTGGAACACATAACACAATAAAGCCAGAAGAGCGACACGAACAGGAACACGAATGGAAACAATCACAAGACGACACGAACGAAACAAACATACCGAATGTGACGACAACAAACACAACACAGCAACAACACCAAAACAAACCAGAGCACCGCTGCTGTGCTAGGTCTCGCTGATGTTAAGTAAGTATTAGTTCCGAACTGGTTAAGTGTGAAAGTTAAGATTCGGGAAGGTCAAAACAACAACAAATATAAACGTAGGCCATGCTGGATTGAACAACGCGACTACACCCATGCCACCACCCCATCCCCAACGCCAGAGCAAAACCCCAAGCCCTACTTGGCATGGTAATGTATCTAACTGTTGCCCCAGTGGCCAGGTTTCCCGATCTTCCCGATGTCCTGGTCATCTGGACTGACGTCGATTTTTCAAAGTGGATCTTGATGCAACTGTCTGACAATGAAAGGGGGGGGCCAACAGTTCCTTGTCTCCTCCCCTCTCTACATAGCTTACCTCATACCACGGAGACACACACACAGCGCCACACACACCGCAGGCACGCACGCACACGACACGCAGCACAGCCAAGACACTGATCTCTCCATACAACCTGCGCCGAGAAAGAAGCGCGAGATTAAGGTTACAATGGTGAATGTAATTGTTTATTATTTAATTTATTGGACATGAGCCAGCTTAGATTTGTTGGCTAATTGATAGGACTACGTCAACCTTGAGATAGACAAATATGACAGAGACAGGGATAAATATAGCGGAGGCCTTGTTCAACTACATTAAAACTTCCGTCCATAGCACTATCTACAGTGTAGTCTGTGCATTCCCTCGCATCTTATTCCACTATGTATTGGTTATGACAGCAGAGACCACCTAGATCTCTCCAATGTCTCCTATCTTTATATGTATCGAAGTGGGTGGTAAAACGCAGCACGCGTATTGTTGCAGCCAAGTCCGAGAGCTAGAGCTCTACGACTAATTAATGGAGGAAGAAGAAAAAAAAGGGGTAAGGGCTAAAGAAAGAACAAGTCATTCTATCAGTATATCATTGAGCAGGCAAGCCCAGCATAGGACTAGAGTATCTTACTGTGTGTGGGCTTCATTATAATACATATTCATGACACAGACCAGCATGGTGATATTGTACTAGTTGCCTACATAAATGCCAATAGAAATACATTTCAATTATCTGCATGTGTCACTTCCTAAGCTATAGTTCTTGCTCTCGAAATGTAGAGATTTGTGGAGTTATTCGCCTGGTAATGTAGAGCTTCGTGTCCTATTATACCATATATTTGACCTAACCGAGACTCCTGCTAGGATCTCGACGAGAAGTTAGACGAACGCAGAGAGAGTGAGATCGTACTACGAATTGATGAGAAGGAGAGAGAGTGGAGTGAATATGAGATAAATTGTTTTTATGGGAGACCCGACGCAGAAGGGAGGAGGAACGGACCAGGCAATGATTAGAGAGAGAGAGAGTGAGGAGCAGGGCAGCAGGACTGTAGCATTGTGAGAATGCCAAATGCCATCATTAAAGCCGGGTGTATAGCGTCCTCTCTATCGCCCCCTCTCTCCTCAGGCTTGTGGGAAGGAGATGTGAAGGAGGAATGTAGTCTTCAAGCTATCTAAGTGTCATTCTGCCAGGTCACCCAGAACACCAGTTTATACGAGATGCACACACTTGACCTCCGTGGTAGAGACAGAACCACGAAAAACACAGCAGAAGCGCCCCCTCGGCATCCTCACACGCCTCCGGCCGCCATCCTCTGGCTGTTTCCCTTGCTACCCAAAACTCTACCCAATACCTCCACCCAAACACCTTCCCCTCACCCAGACTGGTATCATGGGACAAATTGATACACTTTGCGCAACTAATGGTTTGCAGCCACAAACAAGAATCACAGTCATTCTGTTGTGAAAATGACTTAACCTCATGATAGGCTATGTGCGTGTTTTTTTAATTGTCCATGTGTACATCGCTATTTGATTCATGTGGGGAATATTTATGCTCTGATTTACAAATCTGCCTACGTGGCGAGTGAAGATAGCAACAATGGGGCGTTAGTTAGTGCCATTAAATCCTCTAAATGCCTGATTTAGCCCCCCGTGTGAGATGGAAATGAGAGGTAGTATCCACTCACCCGCTTGACGCTCATGTTGAGCAAGGTTAGATTGGTCCACTTCATCTGCGAAAGTGATTGGTCATAATGGGGTCGAAACAAAAAATAATGAAAATTCAGAATAAAACCCTTGAATATAGTCCCTTCAAAACCAAACCTGTTATGTCAACATGTTTCTGCACTCAATCACAAACCAGACACAACCAATGATTGCCTTACTGCAGGGTGGCCAGTCCTCTTCTGGCTGTGCCGGGTGGAGATTATAACAGAACATGGCCAAGATGTTCAAATGTTCATAAATGACCAGCATGGTCAAATAATAATAATATATATATAGTCGTTGCATAAGTATTCCCTCAGTCAACACCTTTGGCATCGATTACAGCTGTGAATCTTCTTGGGTAAGTCTCTAAGAGATTTCCACACCTGCATTGTGCAACATTTGCCTATTATTMTTTTTWAAATTCTTCATGCTCTGTCAAGATGTTGGGGATCATTGCTAGACAGCTATTTTCAGGATTTAAGTTTAAACTGTCACTTAGCCACTTGGGAACATACAATGTCTTCTTGGTAAGCAACTCCAGTGTAGATTTGGCCTTGTGTTGTAGGTYATTGTCCTGCTGAAAGATGAATTCCTCTCCCAGTGTCTGGTGGAAAGCAGACTGAACCAGATTTTGCTCTAGGATTTTTMCTGTGCTTAGCTCCATCCCTTTTCTTTTTATCCTGAAAAACTCTTTGCAGATGTCAAGAATACCCATACCATTATGCAGCCACCTCCATGCTTGAAAATAAGGAGGCAGTTACTCACACATAGGGCTTTGCATTTAGGACAAAATGTCTATTCCTTTGACATGTTTTTTTGCAGTATCACATACAATATACATGTCTTGGTATATTTGTATTCTGTATATTTGTATTCTTCTTTTCACTCTGTCATTTAGGTCATTATCGTGGAGGCACTACAATGTTGTTGATCCATCCTCAACTCTCTTCCATCCCAGCCATTGAACTAAGTARCTGTTTTAAAATCACCAATGGCCTCATGGTAACATCCCTGCGCAGTTTCATTCYTCTCCTGCAACTCAGTTCAGAAGGACGACTGTATATTTGATGTGTCTGGGTGGTTTAATACGTAATCCACCGCATAATTATTAACTTGAGCATGCTTAATGATATATTCAATGTCTGATTTGTTATTGTTACCCATCTATCAATCACTGCCCTTCTTTACGAGCCCTTCGAAAAGCTCCCTGGTCTTTGTAGTTGAAATTCAACACTTGACTGAGGGGCTTTACAGATGTTGTATGTATGGGAGACAGAGGAAGAGCTAGTCATAAAAAAATCATGTCAACCTCTATTACTTGACACAGCGTGAGTCCATGTAACTATTTCTGTGATTTGTTAAGCCACGTTTTACTCCCGAACTAATTTAGGCTTGCCTAAACAAACGGGTTGAATCCTTACGCAACAACTATATTTTAGTCGTTTTGTATTCATGTTTTTTCATTTTTATGAATTTTTCTGCCGCTTTGATATTGCAGAGTATTTTGTGTAGATTGTTGACCAAAAGAATTATAATTAAATCAATTTTAATCCCACGTTGTAACAATAAAATGTGAAGAAATCCAAGGGGTCTGAATACTTCTGCGTTGCACTGCATGTCCAGTATACACTTATATTCCCTTGTACAGTGCAGGCCAAATATATTATGTCTACAATTTGACTCTACTCTACTTCCTAACACTTTGGGCATATGACCTTTCACACGACACATATAGCACTGTTCATCACAAAGGTGTCAATTCTGGAGATCCATCTAGATGTGACACCTTCACAACAACAACAACAACAAACACTGTTGACAAACCCATGTTGATCGAAACTCGCTCTCTGCGAGGTAGCTTCTCTGCCACCTTGGCGTTAATGCTTCCATATCTACTTGTCAAACACCCACTTGTTTTGAAATTTCCACAAGACTCTTAGCACCGTCCGCCTGGCCGTGGCATTAATACCGACATGAGTAGCAATCATTGTTGTGCTGTTTAGAGTGCAGAACATGTTGCAAACTTTTTTGAGGACTTCCAAGGGTTCCTGAATTTCATTATTTTTTGTTTCACCCCCATTTYGRYGATAAGTGGCCAACTACCTGCTCAACATGAGGTCAGAGCGGGTGAGTGGACTCATCCATTTCCATCTCACAYGGGGGTGCTAATCAGGCTTGAGGATTATGCAAACTAACCCCATTGTTGCTATTTCACGTCCACAGGCAGATTTGTAAATAGACAGAAATATCCCCAACATGAATCAATAGGCTATGTACAAAACTGAACATTAAAAAACACAGCACATAGCYTATGAGGTTAATCATGTTTCACAACAGAAATGACTGTGTTCTTGTTGTGGTTGACAACCATTGTTGCGGTGTATCAATTGTTCCCTGATCCAGTCTGGGTGAGGGGAAAGGTGTTTGGGTGTGGAGAGTTATGGGTAACAAGGGAAACAGAGAGGATTAGGGGAGCTGTGAGGAGCCGAGGGGAGCTGCTGTGGTTGGTTGTCCCTCCAGGAGGTCAAGTGTGTGCTCCGTCTGGTGTTTCTGGGTGACCTGGCAGATGACACTGCTTAAATATTCCCCTCCTTCCATCCCCGCTTGATGATGAGGCTCACCCCGCTTGATGATGCAATTGGCATTCTAAACACTCTCCCTGCTGTTGCTCTCTCTCTCTCTCTCTCTCTCTCTCTCTCTCTCTCTCTCTCTCGCACCCAGGTTGCGCCTCCTGCTGCAGCTGCAGCCACCGAGGTGAGCGACCCTGCTGATTGCTGAAGTACAACTTGCGCGTGTAGGGAAGGAGGGAGTGTGAGGATATGGGGAGGGGTCACCGGGGAGGCTGGTAAGATTAAGTGATGTGAGTATAC
>NW_019943423.1:102250-107386 GCF_002910315.2 Salvelinus sp. IW2-2015 | reverse complement strand
GGGTGTCCAAAACACGTCAACATTTGACGTTTGGACAAATGTTGGAATCTGAAGTCAAATTGGTCAAACCGTGAGATTTTGTTGCTTTTTCTAATGTACTTATTAATTTGATAACTTTTCGTGCTGAGGTAATTTTCTTTTTTTCTGTTAGGGAGTGAATGTAATTCATAATAAGGGTTACATGGCCAAAATCAGACCTCTCTGGAATGAAAATGGCCTTCACTAATGGCCTTCAGCAAAATATATTTTACCTAAACACTCCCTGACCCTCCCCTATACTCAAAATAATAATGAAACCAAAGTGGATATCAGAGAACATATAGCCTTTCATGTCATGCATCATTTTACATATTAGAAGAATGTTTTTAATACCACACAAATTACCGAAATGACAGGCTAAGAATGAATTAAATCAGAGACGCCATTAGGAATCTGAGTTATGCCTACCTTTCCACCCCAGAGGGAGTAGGCCTACCTTTCCACCCCAGAGGGAGTAGGCCTACTTTACAACCCCAAGAGGGAGTAGGTTCTACCTTTCCCACCCCAGAAGGGAGTAGAGGATCTACTTTCCACAACCAGAGGGAGTACGCACCCTACGGCATTTACCACCACCAGAGGAGGAGCTATCCTTTACACTTCTCCAAGATGGTGGATAAGGCTAAAGACCTTCCACCCCAGAGTGGAAGTAGGCCCTACCTTTCCACCCAGAGGATAGTCTACCTTTCAACACCCCACGAGGAAGTAGATTAGAGTAGAGCTCTTTCAACAGAGGGAGTAGGTCTACTTTCACCCCCAGAGGGAGTAGCCTACTTTCCACCCAGAGGGAGTAGGCTACCTTTCCACCCCAGAGGGAGTAGGCTTACCTTTTCCACCCCCAGAGGGAGTAGTTACCTATCTCTACCCCAGAGGGAGTAGGCCTACCTTTCCACCAAGAGGGAGTAGGGCTCCTTTCCACCCGAGGGAGTAGGCCTACCTTTCCACCCCAGAGGGAGTAAGGCTACCTTTCCCACCCCAGAGGGAGTAGGCTACTCTTTCCACCCAGAGGGAGTAGGCTACCTTTCCACCCCAGAGGGAGTAGGCCTACCTTTCCAACCCCAGAGGGAGTAGGCTACCTTTCCACCCAGAGGGTAGGCTCTACCTTTCCACCCCAGAGGGAGTAGGCTACCTTTCCACCCCAGAGGGAGTAGGCCTACCTTTCCACCCAGAGGGAGTAGGCTACCTTTCACCCCAGAGGGAGTAGCCTACCTTTCCACCCCAGAGGGAGTAGGTACTACCTTTCCACCCCAGAGGGATAGGCCTACTTTCCACCCCCGAGGGAGATAGGCCTACCTTATATCCACCTCCAGATGGTGAGTAAAGGCACTACTTAATTACCACCTCCAGATGGGAGGTTGGCCTATTTCAACCCAGAAGGGAGTAGTTATGTTACTCGACCAGCGAAAAAAGTAGACTTTAACTGCTGGCTACACTTCCATGGCTTAACCCACCAAGAAAGGTCACAAGTGTTTCCCTAAAAGATGTCTGGGTTTAAACATCTTATATTTTACAGAAAGTGAATAGCTTAATCAATTGATAGTGACAGAATTAGATTACTTCCCAAGCAAAGTAAGAAAGAAACTAAACAATGCTATTCCCATATGCATCAGCGTCACGTCTTTCCTGGGTATTTTACAGCTTGTTTCCAGCATAAAGCATTGGGTACCAAAGCTCTGTTATAGATCACTTTATATAATCGGATCCATTTTATTTTCTTCAAAATCTTAAGCTGACAAGGGATAGGCCTGTGCTTTTTGTCATTTTCTTTAATTAAAGGTAGGCCTATGCCATACCTTCTCATACCCCCTCGATTTGAGTCGTGATTTTAATTAACAGCCCTTTACTGATACGGAGGTAGGCTATTTAAAGAGTACATGTAGGGTGGAGAAATTCACAGACAAATCTATGGATATAGGAATTCACCGAAATATCTATGGATGTTTGAACAAATTACATGAACCCTCCCCTGGAATAGATTAAAAAAATACTAAACCCTCCCCTTAACTGAAATTCAAAAAGCGTGACCCTCCCCCATTTCCATCCAAGTAACCATTCTGTAAATTTCGATGAATTCCTTATTAAAGAACTGATTGACCGATGTCGGTTCAATTACTTRAATTTCCATTTATGTTTTTTTTTKTGAGCCCAACATGCAGTTTCTGTAGCAAGAAATCCAATAACTCACGAGAGAAATTAAGTCAATATATGGGACGCTGGGCTGAAGGGAGTTGTAGTTTTCATTAAGCAAATATTTAACCTAGTTCAGCGCAGAAACTTGGTAATGAACTACAATGACCAGAATCCACTGCTCCTATTCTTTTCCAGCTTGGACCGGGATGGATACACTTCAGTGGCCCTTTAAGATGACGGAGGATGGTATTTTTTCATGAGCGTTGCCTTATTTCTATTACAGCATATTGGATGACTGTCATTCATGTTCCATTCACCCAGTTCAATGTAACATTTTCAGGTTTAGGCTACTACATGATACTCTAATTTCCCTATACCCATCATGAGGTTGTTACAACCTAGCCTATAAATGAAAGTTTACAACACAGGTCAAGAGAAAAATTTGAGTTGACAGACAGTGACACATGGACAGACAGTGACACATTCAATATAGCCTTGCACACTGTTTGTTGCCTGCATSTAGCTGATCTAGGGTGTACTCACTAGTCCAACATTTTCAAACGAGAGTTTCTATTGGACAAATTCAGGTATGTTTATCCCTGTTTCGTTCCGTTTACTTCCGCTTAAGAAATGTTCAACAGAATCGGCAGAATGTATGCACCCCTGAGCACGTGTAAACACAGTTCACTTTCACAGAAGCCACCTTGTATTCCTTCTATGCGCTCTCCTCCTCTTACCTTTTCCCTTTGTTTGTGGTCTTCAATGCACAACACATCAGCTGTATTTGACCAGGCAAAAAAAACTTTCCAAGCCAAACCATATCATAACCACTACACACAGCCTTCATAGTTGTCACCATATTATCTARCGTCATAGTCAACATAGCAAATATAACTAACATGTTAGTAAACCTGCTACAATCWTGCAGTAGTCAGTAAGCAGTTTAAGAATTACACAGGCGGGCCCCGTGGCAATAAATTAGTCAAACCAAAAGCTTGCCTTGACTTGGAAGAGTTCCAGTGTTGTGTTGGATAGTCATAGCCAGCTAGATAACATAGCATCCCTCTTTTTGTTAAACTATCTAGCTGCATTTGCCTAGCCTAGAATAAGTGAAACCTGAAAGTTAAAAAAAACATAAAAATCTATCTCTCGCTCTCTATCTATCTGCTTCTACTGTTCAACTATTGTCTTCCTCTCTCTTTGAGACAACTACTCACCACTTTCATGCCCTGGCAATGCTAGCTAGCTGTAACTCATGCTTTCAGTACCAGATTTATTCTCTGATTTGATTGGGTGGACAACATGTCAGTTCATGATGCAAGAGCTCTGATAGGTTGGAGGACAGCCTCCGGAAGTTGTCATAATTACTATGTAAGTCTATGGAAGGGGTGAGAACCATGAGCCTCCTGGGTTATATATTGAAGTCAATGTACCCAGAGGACGGAAGCTAGCTGTCCTCCGGCTACACCATGGTGCTACCCTACAGAGTGCTGTTGAGGCTACTGTAGACCTTCATTGCAAAACAGTGTGTTTTCATCAATTAATTGGTGACGTGAATATACTTAGTATAGTTTTATCTAAAAAGGATAACTTTTTTAAATGTTTTACAGTTGTTATCTTTATAAAATTCACTGAGGAGGATGGTCCTCCCCTTCCTCCTCTTAGGAGCCTCCATTGATACACTGTATGCCTGCTACATAAGGTTAGATACACACAGACCGTATGCATGAGAGAGGAATGTACACGATGACGAGAGAGAGGAATAGAGAATTCGTGGTAGTATACTTTTCTACTTTGAAGAACTAGTCAAATGATTTAGTCAGACAGCTCTGCAGCATACTTAGGCAGGCTAGCCTAGATAAATAGGATGACTAAAGACAGTACAGTATGTGGAGAACAGAGATGATAGATGGTTGGCTGGCTGGCTGGCTGGCTGGCTGGCTGGCTGGCTGGCTGGCTGCTACTGCCTGAGCAGAGATGAGATGAGATGATGACTTTAAGTAATGAAAAATTACAAAGTCATCTAATCAAACAATGGAATATACACAACTAAAATATTTTATTATTTAATAGTAATTTTTCTATGTGGACCTGACAGAGACAATGGAATATGTTTTATGTTTTGGCAGTAGAATGCATTTAATGTTTAAAAAAAAAAATCAAAATCAAAAACCATGATTATTTTTTCATAATCGAACCGAAACCGAACCGAGCTCAAAACCCACTAATCGCTCAGCACTAATAATGTTGCGTTGCAACATGAGAAGCTCTGCCATTTGTCATGTGTGGGTTGTTTTAAAGAGGTAGCCCTGAGGGAACTCTGGGACATCCTGATGACATCATCACAGTCCTCACTATATCTGTTAAACTATGCTTTCGGAAGTCATGCCTAACCTGTACATCAATGGCTATTCTCTTTGATTATCCAGAGGCGTTAGGCCTACTCCCTCTGGGGTGGAAAGGTAGCCTACTCCCTCTGGGGTGGAAAGGTAGACCTACTCCCTCTGGGGTGGAAAGGTAGGCCTACTCCCTCTGGGGTGGAAAGGTAGGCCTACCCTCTGGGGTGGGAAAAGGTAGGCCTACTCCCTCTGGGGTGGAAAGGTAGGCCTACTCCCTCTGGGGTGGAAAGGTAGACCTACTCCTCTGGGGTGGAAGGTAGACCTACCCCTCTGGGGTGGAAAGGTAGGCCACTCCCTCTGGGTGGAAAGGTAGGACTACTCCCTCTGGGCGTGGAAAGGTAGACTTACTCCCTCTGGGGTGGAAAGGTAGGACTACTCCCTCTGGGGTGGAAAGGTAGACTACTCCCTCTTGGGGTGGAAAGGTAGGCCTACTCCCTCTGGGGTGGAAAGGTAGCCTACTCCCTCTGGGGTGGAAAGGTAGGCCTACTCCCTCTGGGGTGGAAAGGTAGGACTACTCCCTCTGGCGGTGGTGAAAGGTGTGGATACTCCTCTGGGGTGGAAAGGTAAACCG
>NW_019943423.1:75359-97754 GCF_002910315.2 Salvelinus sp. IW2-2015 | reverse complement strand
CTACCTTTCCACCCCAGAGGGAGTAGGCCTACCGACACAGAAAAAAGGAAGCTTTAACTGCTGGCTACTCTTCTTCCATGGCTAAACCCAGTGAGAGAAGGTCACAAGTGTTTCCCTAAAAGCTGTCTGTGTTTAAACATCTTCTATTGTACAGAAAGTGAATAGCTTAATCTATTGATAGCGACCGAATTAGATTACCTACGAATTGCAAAAATCGCTGAAGCTGAAGACTTACATTTCCCTCACTAACTTTAAACATCAGCTATCTGAGCAGCTAACCGATCGCTGCAGCTGTGCATAGTCCATCTGTAAATAGCCCACCCAATCTACCTACCTCATCCCCATATTGTTTTTATTTACTTTGCTGCTCTTTTGCACACCAGTATCACTACTTACACACCATCATCTGCTCATCATCTGCTCATCTATCACATCTAGCACKGCTTTGCTTTATCTTGGCCAGGTCGCAGTTGTAAATGAGAACTTGTTCTCAACTAGCTTACCTGGTTAAATAAAAAATAAYGAAAAAATAAAAACTTCTCAAGCAAAGCAACATGTTTGTCTCCCCGGCTATAGAAGGTTGTAGCTCAGTCTCTGAATGGCAAAGAAACTAAACAATGCTATTCCCATATGCATCAGCGTCACGTCTTTCCTGGGTATTTTACAGCTTGTTTCCAGCATAAAGCATTGGGTACCAAAGCACTGTTATAGATCACTTTATATAATCGGATCCGTTTAATTTTCTTCAAAATCTTAAGCTGACAAGAGATAGGCCTGTGCTTTTTGTCATTTTCTTTAATAAAAGGTAGGCCTATGCCATACCCTCTCATACCCCCTCAATTTGAGTCGTGATTTTAATTAACAGGCCTTCACTGATACGGAGGTAGGCTATTTAAAGAGTGCATGCAGGGTGGAGGAATTCACCGAAATATCTATGGATATTTCAACAAATTACATGACCCTCCCCTGGACTAGATAAAAAAAATACTAAACCCTCCCCTTAACTGAAATTCAAAAAGCGTGACCCTCCCCCATTTTCATCCAAGTAACCATTCTGTAAATTTCGATTAATTCTTTATTAAACAACTGATTGACCGATGTCGGTTCAATTAAATTTCCATTTAGTTTTTTTTTTGTGAGCCCAACATGCAGTTACTGTAGCGAGAAATCCAATAATTCACGAGAGAAATTAAGTCACTATGTGGTACGCTGGGCTGAAGGGAGTTGTAGTTTTCGTTAAGCAAATATTTAACCTAGTTCAGTGCAGAAACTTGGTAATGAACTACAATGACCATAATCCACCACTCCTGTTCTTTTCCGGCTTGAACCGGGATGGATACACTTCAGTGGCGGTAGGTGCCCTTTAAGATGACGGAGGATGGTATTTTTTTCATGCCTTATTTCTATTACAGCATATTGGATGACTGTCATTCATGTTCCATTCCCCAGTTCAGTGTAACATTGTCAGGTTTAGGTAACTACATGATACTCTAATTTCCCTATAACCATCATGAGGTTGTTACAACCTAGCCTATGAATGAAAGTTTACAACATAGGTGCACACAGGTCAAGAGAAAAAATTGAGGTGACAGACAGTGACACATGGACAGACAATGACACATTCAATACAGCCTTGCACATTGTTGCCTGCATCTAGCTGATCTCGGCTGTACTCACTAGTCCAACATTTGCAAACGAGAGTTCCTATTGGACAAATTCAGGTATGTTTATCCCTGTTTCGTTCCGTTTACTTCCGCTTAAGAAACGTTCAACAGAATCGGCAGAATGTATGCACCCCTGAGCACGTGTAAACACAGTTCACTTTCACAGAAGCCACGTTGTATTCCTTCTATGCGCTCTCCTCCTCTCACCTTTTCTCTTCAGCTGTATGTGACCAGGCAAAAAAAACGTTCCAAACCACATCATAACCGCTACACACAGCCTACATCGATGTCACCATATTAGCTAAAGTAACTAGAACTAACACATTAGTAAACCCGCTACAATCATGCAGTAGTCAGTAAGCAGTTTAACAATTACACAGGCAGGCCCCGGTGGCAATAAATTAGTCAAACCAAAAGCTTGCCTTGACTTGGAAGAGTTCCAGTGTTGTGTTGGATAGTCATAGCCAGCTAGATAACATAGCATCCCTCTTTTTGTTAAACTATCTAGCTGCATTTGCTAGCTAAGTAAGTGAAATTGAAAGTTAAAAAAAGACAAAATCTCTCTCTCGCTCTCTATCTATCTTGCTTCTCCTTCATTTTTGAAGAAATACATTTGTTCAAAACTGTTCAACTGTTGTCTTCCTCTCTCTTTGAGACAACTGCTGCAATGCTAGCTAGCTGTAGCTCATGCTTTCAGTACCAGATTTATTCTCTGATTCTTTGATTGGGTGGACAACATGTCAGTTCATGATGCAAGAGCTCTGATTGATTGGAGGACAGCCTCCGGAAGTTGTCATAATTACTATGTAAGTCTATGGAAGGGGGTGAGAACCATGAGCCTCCTAGGTTATATATTGAAGACAATGTACCCAGACCAGAGGAGAACAAAAGCTAGCTGTCCTCCGGCTACACCATGGTGCTACCCTACAGAGTGCTGTTGAGGCTACTGTTGACCTTCATTGCAAAACAGTGTGTTTTCATCAATTATTTGGTGACGTGAATATATTTAGTATAGTTTTATCTAAAAAGGATAACTTTTTAAAATGTTTTACAGTTGTTATCTTTATAAAATTCACTGAGGAGGATGGTCTCCCCTTCCACTGATACACTGTATACCTGCTACATAAGGTTAAATACACATGGACCGTATGCATGAGAGAGGAATGTACACGATGACGAGAGAGAGAAATGGAGAATTCGTGGAAGTATGCCTTTTCTACTTTGAAGAACTAGTCAAATGATTTAGTCAGACAGCTCTGCAGCATACTTAGGCAGGCTAGCCTAGATACATAGGATGACTAAAGACTGTACAGTATGTGGAGAACAGAGATGATAGATGGCTGGCTGGCTGGCTGGCTGGCTGGCTGGCTGGCTGGCTGGCTGGCTGGCTGCTACTGCCTGAGCAGAGATGAGATGATGACTTTAAGTAATGACAAATTATAAATTCATAAAATTAAACAATATAATATACACAACTAAAAGGTTTTAATATTTAATAGTAATTTTTCTATGTGGGCCTGACAGAGACAATGGAATATGTTTTATGTTTTGGCAGTAGAATGCATTTMATGTTTAAAAAAATTATYGAAATCGAAAACCATGATTATTWTTTCATAATCGAATAGAAACCGAACCGAGCTCAAAACCCACTAATCGCTCAGCACTAATAACTTGTTGCATTGCAACATGAGAAGCTCTGCCATTTGTCATGTGTGGCTTGTTTTAAAGAGGTAKCCCTGAGGGAACTCTGGGACATCCTGATGACATCATCACAGTCCTCACTATATCTGCTAAACTATGCTTTCGGAAGTCATGCCTAACCTGTACATCAATGGCTATTCTCTTTGATTATCCAGAGTTTGGTACATCACAATCTAGAGCACTGTAATTYATACAATTCAAAAATGATTTAATCCAACATACTAATKTGTTTACKTCAACCAAGAATAATTCCTATTTTACCACAGTTTTGTCAGATCAGGACCTGTAGTTTTAAATCTTTAGACAGGGCCTGCATGGTTAAACTGGACACACAGTAGAAGTGTACCAAGACCTTGTACATACAGTACTGTAGACTGGAGTAAATGTGTCTGTAATCTCTGCTGGTTTCTGTGTTTGTTTGATCAGATCAAAGACAGACGCCCTGCGAGTGTGAAGTGTTGCTCGCTTTCTCCGTTCCCATCATGCATCTCTCTCCACCCGGGCAGCCCACTCCTACTCATCTGCCTTACATTATTGCTCATCAGGACTGGGAGTTTGACAGATCGCTCTCTCTCTCTCTCTCTCTCTCTCCTCTGTGGCTGATCTCTGTTTATCCCTGACCTTTTTGCCAGGCGTCTGAGGCTGAGGTTAATGATGGTGTGGAGATAGCAGGTGTGTTGCATTAGCCAACTTCTGCAGCAGGCAGAACAAATTAAAGCACCACGCTGCCTCTGTGGTCAGCCTATCACACCACGAATGCTGCTGTTAGCCCGCTGTGGAAATCACAACATACACACAAACACACACACACTCCTGATTACACTCTGGGGTGTTTCTGTCAGGTGTGCGCAATTTGAGCAAATGTGGGGGAAAATGATGAAACATCGTCCCATTATCTTCTCACTGAAAATATTGAGCGTGTTTGAAAGCGGAATAAGGGAAGTGGAACCATATTGTTTATCCTATAATCAAAATCTGAGTTGTTTTTTTTGCTTTCACTTAGCTCAGAAAATGCTCTGTGATATTGACTGACGGAGTAATGTAGACCTGATGTGATAGTTCCTGTAGGATAAGTAGTTTAGTGGTGTTTTCCAGTGTGTTTTCAGTGTGTGTGTAGGAGGAGAATACTTCACTCCCTCGTTCCTATTTTTCCACATTAATATGCAAAAACATCCCTGTCTCCCACACCTCCCCCTGGTCGCTCTCCTACTTTGTAGAATCCCGAATTGAGCACGTCTCCCTCTCAAACCAAAGAGGGAAAATCAGCTTGATTTGGACATCCGCTGATCCAGAGAGATGTGGAGAGTGAGGAGGGAGTGAGGGTGTGTTGTGGTGGTGTGTTGTGTACTGTGATTGCTGGTGGTGTGTCAATGTCGTTGCGTGTGTGTGTTGTGTGTGTGTGTGTTGTGTGTGTGTGTGTGTGTGTGTGTGGTGTGTGTGTGTGTGGTGTGTGTGTGTGTGTGTGTGTGTGTGTGTGGTGTGTGTGTGTGTGTGTGTTGTGTGTGTGTGTGTGTGTTGTGGTGTGTGTGTGGTGTGTGTGTCGTGTGGTGTTGGGTGTGTGCTGAGAGACAGAGACAGAGACAGGAGACAGAGCAGAGAAGATGGCAGAAAGAGACGAGAGAGAGAGGAGAGAGAGAGAGAGAGAGAGAGAGAGAGAGGAGAGAGCAGAGAAGAGAGAGAGAAGAGAGAGAGAGAGAGAGAGAGAGAGAGAGAGAAGAGACGAGAAGACAGAGAACAGAGAGAGACAGAGAACTAAGGACAAGCGAGAAGGGCCGAAAGACAGAGCGAGAGGGGAGAGCGAGAGAGCGAGAGAGCGAGAGACAGAGAAAGCGCTAGAAAGAGGAGAGAGCAAAAAATAAATAAAGAGAAGGGGATGGAGGGAGAGAGAGAGAAAGAGGTGGGGGCATTAGTATTCTGGATTTATATGGTGGAGAATGTGAGCATGTGTGTCTGTCCCGATTACTGTGGCTCCTTCCACAACACAATCATTTCCTTCGGGACTGCAGCAGTCCTTTCTGATCCTCACCTTTACCGCATTAGCATATCTACGGATATACTGTCGCCATTTGATTCCTGAGGAAAACCCCAGCAAATAGAAAAAAGGGCTGGTCTAGACCTGCGCAGTACCTCGTCTAACCAGCTAACAGAGCCTGTGTAGTCAAGAATAGCATCTGTTTGTTTATTTCAGATTGAATACAAGAGGGATAGAAATGGGCTGTTTGTATAAGGAATCAATGTGTAGCTGGCCAGCTGTGTTGTTCTTTTGTTGTTAATGTTGTTGTCCTGTTGTGTTCCTGACCAGAATAAACTCCTGGTGGTACTGCTGGTGTATTTTGTATGCTATGACTTCTGAGAAAAGTTTGGTGTTAAACTGTAGTTATGCAGCTCCACTCAAAACACAACTGCCCAATCCCAAATCGATTTGCAAGTGACACTGTTTACCTCCTAAACAACATGGTCCCCATGGAGATACCTGGGGGTGGGGCACACACTGTGTCATGATGGCTGGAAGTAAACATTTAGTTGAAGGGGGTGTGGACTATTGTAACACCAGCTGTGTACAGTACTCAGTGTTAGCTTTTCACAGTCCAGACATGTACTTCGCACACATGGTAACAGAGGTAGTTTGAACCACAATCATGTGATGAGCCTGAGACCTGAAGACTTGTTTTAGCTGCCCAAGCTAATGCCTAGGCTTTAGCTCAATGGGCTATAGTCTTGTGGCTCGCAGATTTTCCCAGGTTCAAGCCCAGTCGGGGACACACACCTGGTCTTTCATATCATTAAATTGTGTTCTGTTTTCCACAAAGGTGAGATCTTGGAATGGGATTTTGATCTGAAGGAGGAAGTCTGGACACGTAGGCTCAGCCTACAACTGAGCCTACGGCTCAGCCGTCACATGCCGAGGCCCNGAGAGAGCAAACAAGAAAGAAAGAAAAAGAGAAGGGGATGGAGGGAGAGAGAGAGAAAGAGGTGGGGGCATTAGTATTCTGGATTTATATGGTGGAGAACGTGAGCATGTGTGTCTGTCCCGATTACTGTGGCTCCTTCCACAACACAATCATTGCCTTCGGGACTGCAGCAGTCCTTTCTGATCCTCACCTTTACCGCATTAGCATATCTACGGATATACTGTCGCCATTTGATTCCTGAGGAAAACCTCAGCAAATAGAAAAAGGGCTGKTCTAGACCTGCGCAGTACCTCGCCTAACCAGCTAACAGAGCCTGTGTAGTCAAGAATAGCATCTGTTTGTTTATTTCAGATTGAATACAAGGGGGATAGAAATGGACTGTTTGTATAATGAGAGATGGAGCTCTGTCGGAGGAATCAATGTGTAGCTGGCTAGCTGTGTTGTCCTTTTGTTGTTAATGTTGTTGTCCTGTTGTGTTCCTGACCAGAATAAACTCCTGGTGGTACTGGGGGTGTATTTTGTATGCTACGACTTCTGAGAAAAGTTTTGTGTTAAACTGTAGTTATGCAGCTYCACTCAAAACACAACTGCCCAATCCCAAATCGATTTGGGACTTGACAAACCCTTGCAAGCGACACTGTTTACCTCCTAAACAACATGGTATCCATGGAGATACCTGGGGGTGGGGCACACACTGTGTCATGATGGCTCGAAGTAAACACTTAGTTGAAGGGGATGTGGACTATTGTAACACCAGCTGTGTACACTACTCAGTGTTCGTTTTTCACCGTCCAGACATGTACACCTATGCACACATCGTAACAGAGGTAGTTTGAACCACAATCATGTGATGAGCCTGAGACCTGAAGACTTGTTTTAGCTGCCCAAGCTAATGCCTAGGCTTTAGCTCAATGGGCTATAGTCTTGTGGCTCGCAGATGACCCCAGGTTCAAGCCCAGTCGGGGACACACACCTGGTCTCTCATATCATTAAATAGTGTTCTGTTTTCCACAAATGTGAAACCTTGGAATGGGATTCTGATCTGGAGGAGGGAGTATGGACACTTAGGCTCAGCCATAGGCTCAGCCGTCACATGTCGAGGCCCGAAAGTGGAATGAATTTACAGGGCATCCGTAATGGGTGGAGGTGGAGATGCCTTCCCCCGATGGACGTTCTACAATCAGTCGAGACGTTAACCTCAATTACAGCCTTCCGACATCCAGACATCCACCCCAACAGGCTGACGCGCTGTCCCTCAACGGGAGAGAAAGGGAAAATAGGAAAATTAAAAACAGACTTGACGGCGGGAAATTACCCCCACTCTCCCGTGTCGTAGCCATTTCACCTCTGAAAATGAGTACCTTAGTGTAACTGAAAACCCGAATCTCTTTGCTTGTTTCCTGTTCTGTCAACCTTGGGGCCCAATGTGCTATTCTACATCCACCGCCTGTCATTGGAGTTCTGTATTACTGTGATTACCGCAATAGGACCTGCTTGTTAATGTGTTTGTCTGTGTATACAATTCCTCGATCACGTCGCTGCCTTTCCGTCTTTGACTGACAGTCAATCTGCCTGCTCTGGGATTGGTTCCTCCTCTAGATGTGTGGTTTGGAACAGCRAGAGAAGGAATGAATCAACAGAAATATTYGTCMTCTCTGTCCAGTTAATCAGACATCTCCTGATTGATCCGCCCTCCTCTTCTCCTCTCTCTCTCACTCTCTTTGTGACTGACGTCTGGACACAGCCGCCTCCACGACTTTCCCAGTCCACTATCACCCATAATAACTATATTGGTGTCTGTGGGCGTCACACAGCCGTCACACAGGGCCCCAGGACAATTGGAGGAGTGACAGCTTCAGCTCTCACACAAGGCCCTCACTTGCAGCAGCGAGATGCTTGGTCGTGAAAGCGAGATGCTTGTCTGGATGCTTTGCTTTGAAAGATTTCGCTGCTGTTTCTCTTGCTGCTTTGATAGCAAGACTGGATCTGTTGGCGGTGGGCTTGCTCAGTAACCTCTTATGTAGGATACAGCAAGACTGGACTACTGTGACCGGTGGCCTGCTCAGTAACTCTGTGTAGGATCACAGCAAGACTGGATACTGTGACGGTGGGCTTTGCCTCAGTAATCCTCATGTGTAGATACAGCCCAAGACTGGTACTGCTGACGGTGGGCTCTGCTCTGTACCTCTGCTGTAGTAGTACAGACAAGACGGATACCTGTGACGGTTGGGGCTTGCTCAGTACCTCTGTGTAGGATACAGCAAGACTGAGATACTGTACGGTAGGGCTGTTGACTCCAGTAACCTCTGTGTAGGATACAGGCAAGACTGGATACTGTGACGGTCTGGCTGCTCCAGATAACCTCTGTGTTAGCGTACAGCAGACTGATACTTGTGGACGTGGGCCTTGCCAGTAACCTCTGTGTAGGATACGGCAAGACTGGTTTACTGTGCCGTGGGCTTGTCAGTAACCTCTGTGTAGGATCACAGCGAAGACTGGATTACTGTGCGGTTGGGCTTGTTCAGTAACCTCTGTGTAGGATACAGCAAGACTGATACTGTGCGGTGGGCTTGCTCAGTAACCTCTGGTAGGATACAGCAAGAACTGGATACTGTGCGGTGGGCTTGCTCAGTAACCTCTGTGTAGGATACAGCAAGACTGGATACTGTGCGGTGGGCTTGCTCAGAAACCTCTGTGTAGGATACAGCCAAGACTGGTGCTTGTGGGAGAGATTTCCATGGTTGTGGTGTTGTTGTTGTTGATGTTGTGTGGTTGTTGTGCAGTGGAAAACGCTGTCTTGGTGTTCCAGGATTTCCAGGTCGCAGAGCAGGACAAAGAGGTCTATTTATAGCAGCAGGCTCAGAGAGTGTGTTTCACAGAGGAGACAAAAGTGCACCAGTCGTCCAGGCAGAGGCAGGGCCAGGCTTGCTTCCCCGCCAACGTCCGAACACCAGCTCACCCAGCCTCCGTCCTCAGCTTCCATCCATCCCCTCTCACTGGGCCAGCAATGCCAAGCGAGAAAGCATAAGGCAAAAGAGGAGAAGCACAGAATGAAGCAGATGAAAGGAGAGAGAGAGAGAGAGAGAAGAGAGAGAGAGAGAGAGAAGGAGAGAGAGAGAGAGAGAGAGAGAGAGAGAGAGAGAGAGGAGAGAGCGAAAGAGAGAGAGAGAGAGAGAGAAGAGGAGAGAGAGAGGGAGGAGGAGAGATGAGAGAGAGAGAGAGAGAGAGAGAGAGAGAGAGAGAGAGGAGAAGAGAAGAGAGAGAGAGAGAGAGAGCTTCACTTCCTGACAGACGGAGTCTGGAGGCTGGGTTGGTTTCCCGCTTAGGCCTGCAGAGTGGTGGAGGGGATATTGTTCATGTGACTGGGCCAGAAGCAGTGGTCGTGTTGGCAGAATCACCTCAGGGTCTTTTTTCTATAGGAGCAGTTGTTCGACCTGAGTTGTAGACGCCTGTCTGCCGCAACTAACATGCTCTGTCTATCTGTCTGTTTGTCTCAGTTTTGGTTGTCGGTTTCTGTGTTCTAGTCTGTCTCTGTCTGTCAATGTGTTTCGTCTGTCTGCGTTGTCTGTGGTCTTCAGATCTGTGTCTGTGTTGGTCCGTCTGTCTGTGTCTCAGCGTGCCCTGTGTTCTGTCCGTTTCTGTGTCTGTCTGTCGCCTTGCCCCCACTGCCTGCATAAGAGGTTGGGGTCTCCATGGTTCATAATTCCTCCCAGAACTTTTACACCTAAACAGCCCCCACTTGAAACTGCCATGCTGACCACTGCAACAAAGCCAGCAATTTGCTGTGGGCTCTTGAGAGTTATTCCACTTTCCCAAGCTTCGCAGTTTGCCGTTAATGTAATTTTTCTCAGAAACAACCAGAGTTTTTTTATCTATCAGTGCAGTGCAGACGTTCCATGAAAAGGCTTGGTTTACTTTGGTCTATCGACAGGTATGCTGGTCAAAACAACATTATTTCTATCAGATGAATGTTCTGTAGACTGTCGCTGAGGCTCGTCAGTTTTCCTTCGTCGCACAACATGAGAAAATGTTTAGAAGTCTCTGAGACTGTCAGGAACGTCCGTTGTCGTGGTTACCGGACTGCCACAGCAACAGACCAAATCGTTCTGTGACAAGCTTTTATATTCTCAGATAGAATGACCTGTTTCTATTTAGTCACACACACAACGTAGCTCGTTTCTGAACTCTCCCCATTACCTTGTAAATAGTATGGTGTTGTGGCCCTTGTTTTTCCTGTATAAGATAAACAAGGAGATAAAATGAAGATGTTGGTCGCTTATACCTGTTCAGTATTTCAACTGGCTAGCCAACCAGCTAACTGAAACAACCCAAATATTGTTTTGAAAATTGCTTTTAGTGTGCCTGGCTTATTCGTTGACATTTACTGAATTCATTTCTTAAAGGGAAGGGTTTGGGTGTTAAATAAGAGCGGTGTGTGCTATCTGGAGGACTGGGCTGCTGTGAAGGGCTGTTGTTTGGTCTTTAATCTTTTTTCATACGACAATGTCGGACGGACAAGGTAGAACGTTAAACGTCGCCGCGACATGTCTACAGACATGTGACAGACAGACTGCTAAACCAGCCTTAAAGGTTAGATCTAGGCGAGCGCCTGGGAGATTCAGTCTTCGGGGGCCTGATTGGATGTCACACCTTTTTCCCCTCATCCTAGCAAACACCTGATTCTAAACTATTACCATTTTTTAACATGAAGATCATCGATTAGTTGAATTATTGGAGGTCGAGTTGTGACACCAAATCAGGGCCCCCGAGGACTGGAGTTGCCCAGCCCGGATCTAGGCTAATAACACTAATATGAATGACACAATATGCAGCTACCTTCCAGTAGCGCTTGCCAGAAGTATCATTTAATACAGAATGTGTATACTAAGAAGCACAGATGAAATCAACCAAGGCAGCAATCACTTTAGATACTGAAACGGTTTGAATTGTTATGTGTAGCGCTACATTAGGTGTGATTGTGTGTTTTCCTCTTACTCTATACGACATGTCTAATGAGACCACTTCATGACAGCAACCCAATCGATGCCCCACAGTCGATCGGAACAATGGTGATCAATTATGATACAGTATTGACCATGGTTCCCGCTTCATTAACTCTCATTGTGTCGCGTGTGTGTTTGTGAGTGTGTGTTGTTCCAGGTTGTTGCTGGGTAAACAGGTGGGTGTGTGGGCGGTACGGCAGTTTAGGGATGTGCCATGTCTCTGCTGTGTCTATTGCGGATCGGTTACCTTGGTAGGGGCCACTGATTACTCACTTATTAGCATTAGAGGGGATGGCGTTGGTCAAAATAAGGCGCTCACTCACTGTACCTGACGACTCCCAGGCCCTTCTGCACCCAAACAACACTCACACATTACACAACACACTCTGTACTTCCAGGCCCGCGCCAGAACTGTTCTCTTTCTCTGTTGCTCTGATTTCCCCTGTTGTCTTTCCTGTTGTCTCTCCTGTTGTCTCTCCTGTTGTCTTCTCCCTGTTGTCTCTTCCGTTGTCTCTCCTGTTGTCTCTCCTGTTGTCTCCCCTGAGTTGTCTCTCCTGTGTCTCCCCTGTTGCTTTCCTGTTGTCTCCCTGTTGTCTTTCTGTCTGTTCTCCGTGTTGTCTCTCCTGTTGTCCTCCCTGTTTGTCTCTCCTGTTGTCTTTCCTCTGTTGTCTTCCTGTTGTCTCTCCTTGTTGTCTCTCATGTTGCCCCTCTCTCTGTTGTCTTCTTGTTGCCTTTCCTGTTTGTCTCTCCTGTTGTTCTCTCCTGTTGTCTTCTCCTGTTGTCTTTTCCTGTTGTTCTCCCCTGTTGTCTCTCCTTGTTTGCCTTCTCCTGTTGTGTCTCTCTGTGTCTCTCCCTGTTGTCTCCCCTGTTGTCATTTCCTGTTGTCTCTCCTGTGTCTCTCCTGTTGTCTCTCCTGTTGTCTCCCTGTTGTTCTCCTGTTGTCCTCTCTGTTGTCTCCCTGTTGTCCTCCTGTTGTCTTTCTACTGTTGTCTCTCTGTTGTCTCCTCTGTTGTCTTTCCCTGTTGTCCTCCTGTTGCCTTCCTGTTGTCTCTGCCTGTATTCTTTCCTATGTCTCTTCCTGATTGTCTCCTTGCTGTCTTTCCTGTTGTCTCTCCTGTTGTCTCTCCTGTTGTCTTCTGTTGTCCCTGTTGTCTCCCCTGTTGTCTTCCTGTTGTCGTTTCTCCTGTTGCTTTCCCTGTGTTTCTCCTGTTGTCTTTCCTGTTGTCTCTTTCCCTGTTGTCTCTCCTGTTGTCTCTCCTTTGTTCTCCCCTGTTGTCTTTTTCCTGTTGTCTCCTCTCTGTTGTCTCTCCTGTTCTTCTCTCTGTTTCTCCCTGTTGTCCTTCTCCTGTTGTCTCTCCTGTTGTCTCTCTCCTGTTGTCTCTTGTTGTCGCCCCTGTTGTCTCTCGCTGTTGTCTCTCTCCTTGTCTCCCTGTTGTCTCTCCTCTTCCTGTTGTCTCTCCTGTTGTTGTCTCTCCTGTTGTTCTCCTCTTGTTGTCTCCCTGTTGCTTTCCTGTTGTCTCCCCTGTTGTCTCCGTTGTCTCCCCTGTTGTCTCTCCTGTTTCTCTCCTGTTGTCTCCCCTGTTGTCTCTCTCTCCTGTTGTCTCTCCTGTTGTTTCTCCTGTTGTCTCTCCTGTTGTCTCCCCTGTTGTTCTCCTGTTGTTCCTCCCCTGTCTGTCTCTTTCCTGTTTTCCGTCTCCCCTGTTGTCTCCTCCTGTTTTTCTCTCCTGTGTCTCTCCTGTTGTCTCCCTGTTGTCTCTCCTGTTGTTCTCTCTCCTGTGTCTTTCCCCCTGTTGTCTCTTTCCTGTTGTCTCTCCCGTGTTGTCTCCTTCCTGTTGTTCTTTCCTGTTGTCTCTCCTGTTGTCTCTCCTGTTGTTTTCCTCTTGTTTTCCTGTTGTCTCTCCTTTGTCTTGTTCCTGTTTGTTCTCTCCTGTTGTCTCCCCTGGTGTCTCTCCTGTTGTCTCCTGTTGCTTTCCTGTTGTCTTTCCCCTGTTGTCTCTCCTGTTTCTCTCCTGTTGTCTCTCCTGTTGTCTCTCTGTGTCTCCCCTGTTGTCTTCTCTGTTGTCTTCCTGTTGTCCTCTCCTGGTTGTCTCTCTGTTGTCTCTCCTGTTGTCTCTCGTTGTCCTTTCCTGTTTGTCTTCTCTGTTGTCTCTCCTTGTTGTCTCTCCTGTTGTCTTCCTGTTGTCTCTCCCTGTTGTCTCTTCTCTGTTGCTCTCTCCTGTTGTCTCTCTGTTGTCTCTCCTGTTGTCTCCCCTGTTGTCTTTCCTTTGTCTCTCCTGTCTGTCTCTCCTGTTTGTCTTTCTCTGTTGTCTCCTGTTGTCTCTCCTGTTGTCTCTCCTGTTGTCTCTCTCTGTTGTCTCCCTGGTTCTCTCTCTGTTGTCTCCTGTTTGTCTCCCCTGTTGTCTCTCCTGTTGTCTCTCTGTTGCTCTTCCTGTTGTCTTCCTGTTGTCTCTTCCTGTTGTCTCTCCTGTGTCTCTCTTCTGTCTTTCGTTCTCTCCTGTTGTCTCTCTCTGTTGTCTTTCCTGTTGTCTCTTCCTGTTGTTCCCTGTTGTCTCTCCTGTTGTTCTCCCTGTTTCTCTTCCTGTTGTCTCCCCTGTTGTCTCTCTCCTGTTGTCTCTCCTGTGTTGTCTCTCCTGTTGTCTCCTCCTGTTGTCTCTCCTGTTGTCTTTCCCCTGTTGTCTTCTCCTGTTGTCTCTCCTGTTTTCTCTCCTGTGTTCTCTTCCTGTTGTCTCCCTGGTCCTCTCCTGTTGTCTCTCCTGTTCTTCTCCTGTTGTCTCTCTGTTTCTCCCCTGTTGTCTCCTCCTGTTGTCTCTTCCTGTCTCCCTGTTGTCTTCCTCTCCTGTTGTCTCTCCTTTTTGTCTCTCCTGTTTGTCTCTCCTGTTGTCTCCCCTGTTGTCTTCTCCTGTTTGTCTCCCCTGTTGTCTCTTTTCCTGTTGTCTCCCCTGTTGTCTCTCCTGTTTCTCTCTCCTGTTGTCTCCCCTGTTGTCTCTCCTCTCCTGTTGTCCTCTCCTGTTGTTCTCCTGTTGTCTCTCCTGTTGTCTCCCTGTTTCTCTTCCTGTTGTCTCCCCTGTTGTCTCTTCCTGTTGTCTCTCCTTCTCTCCTTGTTTCCTCCTGTTGTTCTCTCCTGTTGTCTCTCCTTTGTCTCTCCTGTTGTCTCTTCCTGTGTCTCCCCTGTTGTCTTTCCTTGTTGTCTCCCGTGTCTTTCCTGTTGTCTTCCCCTGTTGTCTCTCCTGTTGTCCTCCTGTTGTCTCCCCTGTTGTCTCTCCTGTGTCTCTCCGTTGTCTCTCCTGTGTCTCCCCTGTTGTCTTCTCCTGTTGTCTCTTCCCTGTTGTCTCTCCTGTTGTCTCCCCTGTCTCTCTCTCCTGTTGTCTCCCCCTGTTGTCTCTCTCCTTCTCCTGTTGTCTCCTTCTGTTGTCTCCCCTGTTGTCTCTCCTGTTTCTCTCCTGTTGTTCCTCTCCTGTTGTCTCTCTGTTGTCTCTCCTCTCCTGTTGTCTCCCCTGTTGTCTCTTCCTGTTGTCTCCCTGTTGTCTCCCTGTTGTCTCTCTGTTGCTCCGCTGTTCCTCTCCTCCTTCCTGTTGTCTCTTCCTGTTTGTCTTTCCTCTCCTGTGTGTTCCCCTGTTGTCTTTCTCTTTGTCTCTCCTGTTGTCTCTCCTGTTGTCTCCCCTGTTGTCTCTCCTGTTGTCTGCCTGTTGTCTCTCCTGTTGTTCTCCCTGTTGTCTCTCCTGTTGTCCCCTGTTCTCTCTCCTGTTGTCTCCCTGTTGTCTTCCTCTCTGTTGTCTCCCCTGTTGTCTTTCCTCTCCTGTTGTCTCCCCTGTTGTCTTCCTCTCCGTTGTCTCCCCTGTTGTCTCCCCTGTTGTCTCCCCTGTGTCTTTCTCCTGTTGTCTTCCCCTGTTGTCCCCCTGTTGTCTTCCTTCCTGTGGTTTCCTCTCCTGTTGTCTCCCCGTTGTCTCCCTTGTTTTCCTCCCTGTTGTCTTTCCTCTCCTGTTGTCTCTCCCTGTTGTCCCCTGTCCTTTGTCTTTCCTCTCCTGTTGTCTTCTCCTCTCCTGTTGTCTCCCTCTGCTGGTGTCCCCTGTTGTCTCTCCTCTTCCTTGTTGTCTCTCCTGTTGTCTCTCCTCTGTTGTCTCCCTGTTGTCTCTCCTCTCCTGTTGTCTCCCTGTTGTCTCCTCTCCTGTTGTCTCTCTGTTGTCTCTCTGTTGTCTCCCTTGTTCCTTTCTCTCCTCTCCTGTTGTCTCTCCTGTTGTCTCTCCTGTTGTCTCTCCCCTGTTGTCTCTCCTGTTGTCTCCCCTGTTGTCTCTCCTCTCTGTTGTCTCCCTCCTGTTGTCTCCTTCCTTCCCTGTTGTCTCCTCCTCCTGTTGTCCTCTCCTTTGTCTCTCCTTCTCCTGTTGTCTCTCTCCTGTGTCTCTCCTCTCCTGTTGTCTCCCCTGTTGCTCTTGTGGTCTCCCCTGTTGTCTCTCCTCTCCTGTTGTCTCCCCTGTTGTCTTTCCTCTCCTGTTGTTTCCCCTGTTGTCTCTCCTCTCCTGTTGTTTGCCCTGTTGTCTCTCCTCTCCTGTTGTCTCCTCTGCTGTCTACTAGAAGTCTGATAGTCCTGCAGGCCTGTATTGAACATGTATCAGTAAGAGGGATACATATATCCTCTAGTCATATCCCACTTAGCACCATGTCATTTTCTCTCCCTCACACTTGGAATATTTCAGAATGTGAAATATTTTATTGGCCTAAAATCATCATCAATCAGATCTTTACTTTTGTACCTTTTGAAGTAGTATTGGGTGTCAAAGCATATATTTTTCTCAGAAGTCCTCCTCTCCTGTGTGTGTACAGTGSAGTACCTTCTCTTCTAGCCTGTACGGTATTTGCATCAGACAGCCTGCCTCTGCTCCCCGACGGTAAGAAGATTGGCTTCCAGAGAAGTTATTAAACATAATTGCAAACTAATTAGTACAGTGATCGCTTGGCACCTTAGTCTTGTGCGAGACACTCGATGTAGGTTTACAACATGCATTTAAATGTTACACTAATTAGTAATACATGATTAATGCATCACTAGGGTGTGCTTTATAAGAGTTATTAATAAAGCTCTATGGATTAGATTAGTAATTCATTTCCAGATGAAAACCTTTACATTATGTGCTTGGTAAATCCGTACTGACAACATGACCTGTATGTTACTGTGTTGTTCTATGATAATGACGCCACAAMGTGCTTTGATTTGGAGTTAGAATTTCACTTTGTACACATGACATTCTACATGGTAGCAACCTGTACACGTAAGTAAAAATACTTTAAAGTACTACTTAAGTCGTTTTGGAAGGTATCTGTACTTTACTTTACTATTTATACGTTTACTTCACTACATTCCTAAAGAAAATAATGTACTTGTTTTCTTCATACATTTTCCCTGACACCCAAAAGTACTCGTTACATTTTGAATGCTTAGCAGGATGGGAAAATGGTCCAATTCACGCACTTATCAAGAGAACATCCCTGGTCATCCCTACTGCCTCTGATCCGGAGGATTCACTAAACACAAGTGCTTTGTTTGTAAATGATGTCTGAGTGTTGGAGTGTGCCCCTGGTTTTATTAATATAAGGAACTATAAATTAATTTGACTTTTACTTTTACTTCTGATACTTGAGAATATTTGAGCAATTACATTTACTTTTGATACTTAAGTATATTTAAAGCCCAATACTTTTAGACTTTTACACAAGTAGTATTTCACTGGGTGACTTTCACTTTTACTTGAGTCATTTTTCAAGGGGCGGCAGGTAGCTTAGTGGTTAGAGCGTTGGGCCAGTAAGCAAAATGTTTCTGGATCGAATCCTCGAGCTGACAAGGTAAAAATCTGTCGTTCTGTCCCTGAACAATGCAGTTAACACACTGTTCCCCGGTAGGCCGTCATTGTAAATAAGAATTTGTTCTTAACTAACTTGCCCAGTTAAATAAAGGTTACATTAAAAAAATATATATATTTTATTAAGATATCTTTACTTTTACTCAAGTATGACAGTTAGGTACTTTTTCCACCACTGCAACTTGCTTCTTTGAGATGGTGATTATCAGTTGGACCTACAGTACACAGTGCAGTCAACTGAAGATGGTCTTCAATACACTATTCCATATGATTCTACTGTAAAGTGTTAGCGAAKGAGACATTATTAATGTACTCTTGCTAAACGCAATCAGATCCAAWCAMAGTCAAGTAGGATCTGAAGACAGAGTCCTATAGCACTGGCCACATAATCCTACCATTATCCCACAGCACCAGTAGGACCCATAGCCTATCYATCATTACCATCATTACCATGAAACCTAAAGGCTCGGTAGGATGTTGACCTGCTTGGATGCCGATCCTGTTCCTCAGGGATTAATCCGGTGTGACACTCCTCTTCCTTCCCTCCAATCACTAATGAGTTCAGCTTTGACCTCACAGCGGTTTCTTAATTTCCCCTAATTGAGCGGTCGTTATATGTACTTGTGCCCTGCATGCGTTGGGTTGTGTGTGGTGTGGGGAAGAGGTGTGTGCCTACTCACGTGACGCCGGATGGCCTGGCGCAGTTCGCAGGGGGCACCCATGACACGGGGAGATCATTAATTCACCCTGCCTCGCCGCACGGCTTATTTTGGATGTTTTGGTAATGAGCGCCTGCTAAGGAGGGTAAACAAAGAGGCACGTCGCGGCCCTTTGATGTCAGACCATGTGAGAGCAACGCGGTCTGGAGACCTCCAGACACACACAGGTCTTTAGACAGGAGGTGGAAGCCAACCACCCTCCTCAGAAGGAGAGGAGAGGGGGAAAACACTAAAAGGAAGAGAGCCTGGGGTTGGTTTCAGACACAAACACTCATACACATACAGAGGCACACACACGCACGCACACACACACACACACACACACCTGCCCCATAGTGCTACCTGCGAGCAGTCTCAAAGGGTTGCAACCCTCTTATCAAGGACATTAGTTTGAAGTTTCACACAGTCGCTCCAAAGATTAAAAAGTTCAAGTTAAAGCAGAATTGTTTGAGAGTTAAACGTTTTAAACCAACATGGAGGCCACAGAGAAAACAATGATGATTATTTTGAGTAGGAGAATCACCATTTCCCCATGTCAAACTTGTTCTATCCACTTTGCCCAGGACTCAGATCAGCATGTYAATCTCCACTGATTCTGGGGTCTGAAAACTGGGGAGAAAAGTGGGCTCTTGACTGTGGGATGACTCACGTGGAAGATTGGAGTTTGCTGCGTCTCTCACCTCTCTCTCTCTCTTTCTCTGTTTTTCTCTCCCTCTAGTTCTCTCTCTCTCTCGAACCACGGCCACCAAGTGTCACAGTCCACAATTAGCCTCCCGCCCCCCCTGGTTCTTGTTTACATCCCTGCATGCCCAGACCCCGGGCTCTGAAGAGGAGAGGAGGGTGACRYCTTGACAGTTTTCTCTTCCCGGCGCAAACAAAAGGCCTTTGAATGATGAGCTGTTATTATGCAAATCAGCCTTGACTGATACTGTTTCRAAGAAGCGGCGAGCGACAAGCGGCCCGAGTCCTACTGGTCTGCCGTGATAGTGATCATTTTGGTGATTGCAGGGACCAGGGAGAAAGAGAGGAATGGGGCGAGAGTGACCGAGGTGCGTCTGGATTAGCATGTTGCTTTTACTTCCCTGCTGACCCCCGTGTGGAGAAACAACACCCCTCGGCCCACTGCTGGGCTGGGAAATGCAAATTCTCTGGAGTAGACAGACATAGTTGATGTGACTTTGTCCACGTGCAGAGAGGATGTTGGCCCAACTGTACTCCTCAAGGTTAAACACTCTCTCAATGTGATGTGGAGATACGCAGATACAGCTCTGCAGTGTTTCAGTTTCATCGTTCAATATCGCTGCTTCTAAAGACAATGTGTGTGAGTGTGTGTTTGTGCGTGCTTTTGTGTACAGTGCGTGTGTCTGCGCCCACACGTTTGTGTGTGTGTGTGTGTGTGTGTGTGCACGTGTGAACGTCTGTGCATGCATGCATCTTACTGAATGTGTGTGTGCGCGCCCGCACATTTGTGTGTGTGTGTGTGTGGTGCGGGTGAGTCACTGTGCCTGTCAGGCTGACCCCGGCACTGCCCACACACACACACAGTGTGTCCATGTAGAGATGAGCTTTCTCATCAGCTGCTCTCTGACCTGCTACAGCTACAGCTCTGATCTGAGCCATATTCACCCAGTGTTGTTCTCCAACACCAGCCAACATAATCCTCCAGCCAACGCTACAACCACCGCTAGTGAACCTGCTGTAAATCAGTGGGTTTGGGATTTAAGTGTGGTTCAGTTAGATATAGGACTTTACAATTAAGCTACTATCACGCTTTTTAGAGAGAGAGAATATAAAATATAAAACAATTAGAGAATGTTATTTCCCCAAATTTGAAACCCTTATTCAAGGTTTCAAAGACCTCTCTGATGAGGATAGGCTACCCGTCCTGTTGGGGGAGGACCCAGAGAGCTGTGGGTTGGCAGGGAACTACATTGCTGCCTGCCATAAGATGAGTGACCAACCTGTACATGTCCTCTATTCTTATTCTTATTGTTCAACGTATGGTTATTTTGACTTATGGTCTCTTAACGTATGGTCTCTTTAACTTTAGTAGGAGACAGAGCAGTATACTGTTGACAAAATAATGGTATTTGGGCCTTCCCAACCTCCCACCATTGTCTCAAGGACTCAAAATTCACTTTTGTAACCCTCCATTTTTCCCAAAACAACAAAAACCTTTCACAAAACATGACATCATGTAACAACTTAACATTCAAATACCAGTAAGGTGATGACCTTTGTGGACAAGTGAATATCAACAGTAACAATATGGTGATCAGAGAAACCCACAGGAGTAATGTCACACCTTCCAACCCTACTACAGTAGTGATCAGATACATACAACCTACAACCTGTCTAACCTTGCTGCACTGACACCACCTTCATTAACTTTCAGCCATGTGTACTGCCTAACTTTTGCATTCCTTACTCTCCACACATCAGAAAGCTCAAACTCGGTTAATAGACCAGACAGGCAAGTGGCTGACCTACGGTTGAGGTTCTTCAGCGGTGCGATCAACAGTAAAATCCACTGTACAGTTCCAGTCCCCCCCTAAAACCAAACACCCCTCTTGGTCACACTGTCTTAAGGTTTCCTTTATTTGATCAAAACAACAATACGCTCTGTACCCTCATTAGGAGCATAAACATACAAAAATAAAAACATAACATCCGCCTTGACCAATAAAACCCGACCCTTGACAATCTCTGTTGTAGATACCACAGTCACCCCCAAGCCCGAGGAAAACAAGATCGCCACCCCAGCACTGAAATTAGTACCATGACTGAGTACATGCTGCCCCTCCCACCACACACCCCAGTCAACCTCATTAGCCTCATCACTATGTGTCTCCTGTAGAAAAACTACACCAAGCCTTTTCTGTTTTATTACTTCTAATACCCAAGCCCTCTTATTCTTGTCCCTTCTCCAATTAATATTGAGAGAACCTCCCCTTAGTACCTCCATATAGAAAAGAGAAAGGAAAATAGGAAGAAACCACAGAGAAACCAGACAAAGGACAAAAAAACACCCAATGAGGCATGATCATCATCATTGTTTTAATTTTCTCTTAACCTGACCACGTTTCCCACTACCTTTTGCTGCTGTGACAGCAGTAACAAACTTCCTCAAGCGAAAACGCTTCTTCTCACTCAACTGGTCTAACCCCACTGTCTTCTGTAACATCACAGCTGACCTTACAAACTTATCAACATCAAAAAAATCACAGATTTCCCAAAAGTCTGATCCAGAAACACATTTACCTCCTCTAGATTGTAAATTGAATCGTCACCAGCTGCTGTCTTATCAGTAAAGATATCCATATCCTTCTCCTGATCCTCCTCAACTGAGGCCACATACCCCTGACTCCCCTCTACCACATCCCTTTCAACACTCCCCACTTGCACCCCATTACTCGTAGTGGGCATCTCCTCCACTACCTGGGAGACTATCCCCACCTGAACCCCATTACTCGTAGTGGGCATCTCCTCCACTACCTGGGAGACTAGCCCCACCTGAACCCCATTACTCATAGTTGGCATCTCCTCCACTACCTGGGAGACTAGCCCCACCTGAACCCCATTACTCATACTGGTGCCTCTCTCTCTCTCTCTTCTCTCTCTCTCTCTCTCTCTCTCTTCTCTCTCTCGCTCTCTCTCTCTCTCTCTCTCTCTCTCTCTCTCTCTCTCTCTCTCTCTCTCTCTCTCTCTCTCTCTCTCTCTCTCTCTCTCAATTCTGCTCTCTATTGGCATGACGTAACAATGTACATAATTCATAGTAATAATCAATATTGTCAAGGACAACAGTAACAACAATAGCCATAACCATACGTTGAACAATAAGAATAAGAATAGAGGACATGTGCAGGTTGGTCACTCGTCATATGGCAGGCAGCAATGTAGTTCCCTGCCAGCTGGGTCCTCCCCCAACAGGACGGTTATCCTATCCTCATCAGAGAGGTCTTTGAAACCTTAATTAAGGGTTTCAAATTCGGGAAATGACATTCTCTATTGTTTTATATTTTATATTCCTCTCTCTCTCTAAAAAGCGTGATAGTAGCTCAATTGTAAAGTCCTATATCTAACTGAACCACGCATGAATCCCAAACCCACTGATTTACAGCAGGTTCACTAGCGGTGTTGTAGCGTTGGCTGGAGGATTATGTTGGCTGGTGTTAGATGGAGAACACTGGGTGAATATGGCTCAGATCAGAGCTGTAGCTGTAGCAGGTCAGAGAGCAGCTGATGAGAAAGCTCATCTCTACAGGACACACTGTGTGTGTGTGTGGGCAGTGCCGGGGTCAGCCTGACAGGCACAGTGACTCACCCGCTCCACACACACACACACACACACAACACACACACACACACACACACACACACACACACACACACACACACACACACAAATGTGCGGGCGTGCACACACACATTCAGTAAGAGCATGCATGCACAGACGTTCACACGTGTGCACAAACACACACACACACAAACGTGTGGGCGCGAGACACACGCACTGTACACAAAAGCACGCACAAACACACATG
>NW_019943423.1:59902-75334 GCF_002910315.2 Salvelinus sp. IW2-2015 | reverse complement strand
CAATGGTGATTTTGAGTGTGGGATGTTGGCCATAAGCGCTTGCTTTCCCGAAAAGGGAGAGGTCGAGTGAGGGGCGCAGGTGGTCCATGTGAGCTAGGCTCCAGTAGTGGAGGAGATGCCCACTATTGAGTACTGGGTACATGAGGGGTTCATGTGGAGCTAGGCTCCCAGTAGTGGAGGAGCATGCCCACTATGAGTACTGGGGTACAGGAGGGGGTTCATGTGGAGCTAGGCTCCAGGTAGTGGAGGAGATGCCCACTATGAGTACTGGGGTACAGGAGGGGGTTCATGTGGAGCTAGTCTCCCAGGTAGTGGAGGAGATGCCCCACTATGAGTACTGGTTTCAGTGGGCGCTAGGCTCCCAGGTAGTGGAGGAGATGCCCCACTACGAGTAATGGGGTTCAGTGTGGGGCTAGATTCTCCCAGTAGGTGGAGGAGATGCCCACTACGAGTAATGGGGTTCAGGTGGGGCTAGTCTCCCAGCGTAGTGGAGAGATGCCCACTACGCAGTAATGGGGTTCAGGGGGCTAGTCTCCCAGGTAGTGGAGAGATGCCCACTATGAGTAATGGGGTTCAGTGGGCTAGTTCCCATTAGCATATAGGCAAGATGCCAACACATATACGATCAGTAATTCGTGGGGCGAGTCTCCCAGGTAGTGGAGGAGATGCCCACTACGAGTAATGGGTGTCAGTGGGCTAGTCTCCCGGTAGTGGAGAATGCCATACGACTAATGGGGATCAGCGTGGGGCTAGTCTCCCAGGTAGTGGAGGAGATGCCACTACGAGTAAGTGGGTTCAGGTGGGGCTACTCGCAGGTAGTGGAGGAGATGCCCACCTACGAGTTAATGAATGGTTCAGGTGGGCTAGGGCTCCCAGGTAGTGGAGGAGATGCCTGGAGAAAGTAAAAGTGAGTGATTGGGGGGAGGAAGAGAGAGAGAAGAGAGGAAAATATGAGGTTTGAAGCATCAGAKATGATGCTGTAGAAGCAGACGAGACCTCAACAGAGAGTGAATATTCTCCAGTTCATTTGGCCTCATTAGCATGTTCATGATTCATTATGGCATCACTACACGGCAGTGGAAATAGGCTCTGCATTTTCCAGATATGTACCGATATGTAGCAGCGTTACACGTGTCTTGTAGTACTGCACCTATCAGGCCTATCAGGAGCATGAGTTCAAATCAAAGTATGCGAAACAGAAAACGGAGGGCACTTCTCGGATGCATACTCAGCTGGTACACATTTCGAACCGGCATCGATACAAGGAAATATGACGCAACCACTGAAAAAACAATGTCATTTATTGAAATCAATGGCGGCCATTATTGAGCTGAAGCAAGAGAAAATAAACTCAGACTTTGGAATTAAATGTTGCCCATTCACATCTCATATGTTGCCTGACTACAATATTTTATCTTGAAAACGTTAATAAATACATTTTGTGTTAACTTTCACATGTTTACCTGCCTACAATACCCACTGTAGTGTGTGTAGATTGCAAGCCAATAGCGCAAACTGGCTAGCCTACTACTGTTAGCTAGCTAACTAGCCATAAAGAATTGGTAGCTAGCTACCCATGAAGAATTGACATCTACCTTGCATAACATTAGTGTTAGGTAATTTTTGACTTTAAACTCTCTGGTTAGCTATCTTATTACGATTCACGTACAGCTAGCTGATAGTTATGAAGTAAAACGTTTGCTTTTTGTGTATCTTGTTTCGTCTCTATTGCCATTGTCCTGKCTGGAAGAAGGTTCAGTGAGGTGCAACTTGAGGTAATACAGTAGGGGGAGTGTTTCTCAAATGTAATACATTCTCCGGAGAATGCACTCAGAGCATGAGACTGTGGAGTTCGGTTTTTATACATATTGAGAAACACTCTGAGTGTAACAAAACAGTAGGAAAACCTGCTCTTTTCATGACATAGATTGTCCAGGTGAAAGCTACAATCCTTATTGATGTATACTGTTAAATCCACTTCAATCAGTTTAGATGAAGGGGAGGAGACAGTTTAATTAAAGAAGGATTTTTAAGACTTGAGACAATTGAGACATGGATTGTGTATGTGTGCCGTTCAGAGGGCGAATGGGAAAGACAAAAGATTGAAGTGCCTTTGAACAGGGCATGGTAGTAGGTGCCAGGAGCACCAGTTTGAGTGTGTCAAGAACTGCAACGCTGCTGAGTTTTTCACGCTCAACAGATTCCCGTGTGTTTCAAGAATGGTCCACCACCCAAAGGACATCCAGCCAACTTGACACAAATTTGGGAACATTAGATTCAACATGGGCCAGCATTCCTGTGGAACGCTTTTGACACCTTGTAGAGTCCATGCCCCTACGTATTGAGGCTGTTCTGAGGGCAAAAGGGGGTGCTACTCATTATTAGGAAGGTGTTCAGTGTACAACAGTACAGAATATTCATTTTGTTAATCGACACAATCAAATAAATTAAAACTATGATGTAGAAATGTTGACCACATGTTAGCTAAAGACTGTTTTATACCCGCTATCTCCTAGTTCGGGCCCTTCAAAACAATGGTGTAAGACCAGAGTAACTACTGTATGGTGGATTGTAATAGGATCTAAGAAGTGATTGTGTCCCACTGGATAACAATAGTATCATTAGTGATGTGCAGAGAACGAACACAAACAAGCCTTCGTCATTATTACACCTCCATCTCCACCACCACTGTGTTCCTGACTAATTACCCAGCATCCTTCCTGTTTAGCAATCACACTCCCTTCCACCTCTCTCTATCTCTATCTCTCACTTCCTCTTCCTCTTCTTTCCTTCCTTCCTTCCTCTCTCTCTGTCTCTGTTTGCCTGTCTGTCTGTCTCTCTCTCTCTGTCTCTCTCTCTCTGTCTCTCTGTCTCTCTCTCTATCTCTCTAGTGCACTCTCTCTCCAGTCTTCCTCTCTCTCTTACTCTCATACACACACACATTTCACCCCTCCACCCAGAGTGGTATTTCTGAAGTTCCCCCATCCTACTGCCCATCTTTCCTCAGTGGTGACGGCAGAGGGATTTTCTTTCAGTGTTGTAACTACCATGTCACACCCCTAATAACCTCGCTGTGGTGATTTGTACAGTTGGAGGAGTAGTTGGGTTTTTCGTTCCCTCCCTCTCTCTCTCTCGCTTCCTCCTCTCATCTTGATTGCCCTTCCAGGCTCCCGTCTTTCCTTCTGTCTTGGTCTATGCTGCAGTGAAAGAGAGAGAGAGAAAGAGAGCGATGTTCCCTCGATGTGCTTCAACTCATCTTCCTCCCTCTTCCTCTCTCCTTTCATTGTCTATCTTTCTTCCCCTTTCCTCCATCTCGCCCTCTTCCTCCCCTCTCCTCCCCTCTCCCTCTCCCATTACCTCTACCTCTCCCTCTCTTTCCCCCTCTCTCCTCTCATTTTCATCTCATGATGTTTACAGAGAGAACATCTCCTGGCATCTCCAGTCTAACCATCCCTTCACCACTGTTTAACTCGGGCTTTGATGCAAAACAGCGCTTCCCTCCGCCTCCTCTCTTCTTCTCCCTTTGTTTCTCCTCTCCTTTATATTTCTCCATCCCTCTGTATAAGTTGTCATTTGTTGCCCATTGTCTGGGCTGTATTTAGTGCCGGGGAGATTAGCCATGCRGGCAGCTGTGAATGGGCTGCAGCTGTCTGTTAAGGATTAGGGGAGTTTAATCAAAGTAGTTCTAATGTGGCTCGTAATGATGATCCGTGGGGACAGAGCTCTTTAACAGATAATGATGGCTGCCCAGATGACTCGCTTGTGTTGGAGTCGCTTGTTGTTCTCTCCTTCTTCGATACGATCCACATAGCCTGGTAACTTACTGTAGGCCTACAGTATAGTCTACGCAAGGTGGGTGTGGAACCTGTAGTACGGGGACTGTTTTCTCAGGGTAGAAGAGAACCCGGCATCTCGGATCAGATCTCGGATCAGATCGCAGTTGAGTTTCTTTTTGTTGTTTCACACRCGAATCCAGGAGAGTTGTCGTGTCTGCGTTGCCGTGGTAACCACCTTGCTGGTGTTGATTGAAGAACAGGTTTCATCTGTGAACCTCTGGTGTTGATTAATATGCTGTTCATATTTTAAYACAGTACGCTCTGACAGTTGGTATRCCACAATCAGCTTGGCCGTAGCCCGTTAGGAAAGAGAATTTCCCCACCTTCGCTTAAGTAGGTGATTAGAGCCCAGTACAGAACATTAATTTCAGCAGTGCAGAGGCGGTCATGTTAACATACAACAGGAACATGAATCTGTGCTAGGCCGTGAAGAATCTCCAGGTGGAGATATAGCCTACTAGATGAGGTCGTCTTGGTGACGCCACCGTAGATCCTCTTCAGATGAATGTTCCTGAGATCCTTGGGATGACACCTCCCCCTAACTACAACCCTCCCCCAATCTCACAGCCAGTCTAGGATGATGTAGGCTAAAAATAGACTATCYCTGCCAGAGCTCCAAGGACATGCATATTCTCACACTGCCACCGTCACCCGACACACACAGGAGTAATGCTTCAGCTCTGACCGTGGCCAATCAGACCCGACTCAGGTGACATTTAATTGGGTTTGCAATGTGACGGAGGGAGGACTCGTTTCTAGAGGTGGATGGACCCACTGCTGGGAAGGAGGTGTGAATTCAAAGACGAGCCGATCGCCAATTTAAATGTGTCTGCTAAAGATGTACTGTACTGTATTGTTACCATGGCTGTACCTCTCTCTCTCTCTCTCTCTCTCTCTCTCTCTCTCTCTCTCTCTCTCTCTTCCAACCACACACACATTCTTCTCACTGCTTTACACCCAGGCCTTCCTGTTCAACAAGGTCACTGCCGTCAGGTATCACCCACCTACAAACTAGCAACAGCTACCACTTGAATCCTGTCAACAGTGAATATGACACTATTGTTTGCTGCTCGCCCATTCCCAGCACTGCATGTGTCTGTCTGTCTCTGTCTCATTGTGCCTCTGTGTGTTTCAGGGGAGAAAGAGTGTGCTTGTGTGTGAAGGAGTCAGTGGGTGCAGTCGTAGTCGGGTGCTAAACTGGTAGCGTAGCGCGGAGTGTTGTGATATGACCCGGAGCTGACTCACAGCTCTGAGCAGATGATGGAAGACAAAACTCACACTGAGACCAGAGAAATGAAAGGGAAAAAGAGAGGGGGAAAAACAGTTTCTATCGCTGACACTGTCTCTCAAATAATGAGAAGCGAGAGATGGGGGGAGTGAGAGAGAGAGAGAGGAAGAGAGAGAGAAAGTGAAAGAGAGCTGTCTTCCCCCCTATCGTTCTCTCTCTCTCTCTCTCACTCCCCCTCTCTCTCTCCTCTCTCTCTGTTCCTCTCTCTCCCTGGTGAAGCCCTCATGCTGTTAGAGACAGATGCCTTGGTGAACTGTGAGGAATGCTGCTACTGTGGCTTGTTTCTCAGTCAGGGGCTTAGCTCACTGCCTGCCTGCTTCACACACGTGGGAAGCAGCACAAAGAGAAGATTTATGTGCAGGCACACACACACACATACGCACTGTAACGCACACACACACACACATACGCACTGTAACGCACACACACACGCACACACGCACACACGCACATACACACGGCACACACACCGATAATATCCGTTGAAATGGGAAATGCTTGTGGCTACCGCTGTTTTACAGCATCACAGGCTTTGCTACTATTGGTTGCGCTATAACAGGCCTTTCGGAGAGGAAAATGTAGCTTCTATACAACAGGCAAGTAACTGTTATTTCCAGAATTCTTAATTCATGCTAATTGTGCTAACGTTAAAAGCTCAAAAAACGGTTTTGTTTTGCATAAAGGATATTATTGAATATCCTGACCCCCCTTTTGTGTGTATTTTATTAGGATCCCCATTAACTGTTGAGAAAGCAGCAGCTACTCTTCCTGGGGTCCACACAGAACATGAAACATAACAGTAAACAGAACATTAATAGACAAGAACAGCTCAAGGACAGAACTACATACATTTAAAAATGGCACACGTAACATACATATCAATACATATACACAAAATATCTCCTTTCAGTGTTGAATCTGAACTTCACCATAGGAAACAAACAGTAGAATCTGAACTTCACCATAGAAGACAACAGTAGAATCTAACTTCACAAGAAAGACAACAGTAGAATCTGAACTTCACCATAGAAGACAACAGTAGAATCTGAACTTCACCCCGGAAGACAACAGTAGAATCTGAACTTCACCCGGAAGACAAAAGTAGAATCTGAACGTCACCATAGAAGACAACAGTAGAATCTGAACTTCACCATAGAAGACAAGTAGAATCTGAACTTCACCATGAAGACAACAGAGAATCTGAACTTCACCATAGAAGACAACAGTAGAATCTGAACTTCACCATAAAGACAACAGAGAATCTGAACTTCACCATAGAGAACAACAGTAGAATCTGAACTTCACCATGAAAGACAAACAGTAGAATCTGAACTTCACCATAGAAGACAACAGTAGAATCTGAACTTACCATAGAAAGACAACAGTAGAATTAACTCACCATGGAAACAACAGAGAATCTGAACTTCACCATAGAGACAACAGTAGAATCTGAACTTCACCATAAAACAAACAGTAAATCTGAACTTCACCATAAGAAGACAACAGTAGAATCTGAACTTCACCAAGAAAGACAACAGTAGAATCTGAACTTCACCATAGAAGACAACAGTAAATCTAAGTCACATAGAACACAGTAGAATCTGAACTTCACCATAGAAGACAACAGTAGAATTGAACTTCACCATGAAACAACATAGATCTAATTCACCAAGAAGACAACAGTAGAATCTGAACTTCACCAGAAGAAACAGTAGAATCTGAACTTCACCATAGAAACAACAGTAGAATCTGAACTTCACCATAGAAGACAAATAGAATCTGAACCACCATGGAAGAAACATAGAATCTGAACTTCACCATAGAAGACAACAGTAGAATCTGAACTTCACCATGAAGACAACAGTAGAATCTGAACTTCACCATGGAAGACAACAGTAGAATCTGAACTTCACCAGAAGACAAAGAAGAATCTGAACTTCACCATAGAAAGAAAGCATAGAATCTGAACTTCACCATAGAAGACAACAGTAGAATCTGAACTCACCATAGAAACAACAGTAGAATCTGAACTTCACCATAGAAGACAACAGTAGAATCTGAACTTCACCATAGAAGACAACAGTAGAATCTGAACTTCACCATAGAAGAAAGATAGAATCTGAACTTCACCATAGAAGACAACAGTAGAATCTGAACTACCATAGAAGACAACAGTAGAATCTGAACTTCACCATAGAAACAACAGTAGAATCTGAACTTCACCATAGGAAGACAACAGTAGAATCTGAACTTCACCATAGAAGACAAACAGTAGAATCTGAACTTCACCATAGAAGACAACAGTAGAATCTGAACTTCACCATATAAACAACAGTAGAATCTGAACTTCACCTAGAAGACAACAGTAGAATCTGACTTCACCATAAAGACAACAGTAGAATCTGAACTTCACCATGGAAGACAACAGTAGAATCTGAACTTCACCATAGAAGACAACAGTAGAATCTACTTCACCATAGAAGACAACAGTAGAATCTGAACTTCACCATAGAAGACAACAGTAGAATCTGAACTTCACCATAGAAGACAACAGTAGAAGGCAATTAAACAATATGATGCTCAACAGAGCTGTCTGCACTAAGGTGCTATCTAGAACCTAAAATAGTCATTCAGATGTCCCTATAGGAGAACCCTTTTGAGTTCCATTTAAGACCCTTTCCACATAGTGCTCTACATGGAACCCAAAATAGTTCTGCCTGGAACCCTTTTTTACTAAGAGTATATTTCTCTATGGATGATCTTACAGTTCCTCCCGAGATGACCACATTGACACATTCTGACATGAAAGATCTTCTGTCGCATCTTCCATGTTCTGAAGGCTATTTCTACCCGCTGCTGTTGGAGACGTGGTTTCTATCCTGGAGCGAGAACAGAAATACCTGGGTTAGGGTCTGTCCCTGGCGACCCTCTGTCCTCTCTGTRGCTCTGTGAATAGAACAAAGAGAGAGCCTTGGCGTTGGTGGAAGTTTACATCCCAGGATTATCTAGAGGAGGACGCTGAGCTTCAATGTCAACTCCATAAATACAGAACAGCAACCACTTTGAGCATCCTACAGATGTAGGATCTTAATTYGATCACCCTACTGCAGGAGAACTTTGAGGTATTTCCACTTTGACATTTCATACTTGATTTTCCCTTGTATCAACCCCTACAAACATATCCATTAATTATAATCCACATTATAATTCACATTTCCTGTTGCTGCAGGATTATTTTCCTGCTGTAGCAATGTGGCTCAAATGAAGATCCTTCATCTGCATGTTCTGTAACACTTGCGAGAGTTTTGATGGGTTACCTACTGTAAGATACTTGATGGCTTGCTTATTATACTTGATGACACTTGACAGCTTCTGTGTAAATTGTAGAAGTTTCTGGTCCAAGGCCTGACTTGATGTGTCAGTGTTTTCCAGGTTGTGATATAGGATGTGTCAGTGTTTTCCAGGTTGTGATACAGGATGTGTCAGCGTTTTCCAGGCTGTGATACAGGATGTGTCAGTGTTTTCCAGGCTGTGATACAGGATGTGTCAGTGTTTTCCAGGTTGTGATACAGGATATTTGTCTGACAGTCTTCTATCTGTCTGACAGTCTTTTCTGACAGTCTTTCTGACAGTCTGTCTGTCTGTCTGTCTGTCTGTCTTTCTGTCTGTCTATCTGTTTTTTGTCTTCGCTGTTTGTCCTATTCGGTTTTGTCTTTCTTCTGTCTGTCTATTTGTCTGACAGTCTTTCTATCTGTCTGACAGTCTTTCTGACAGTCTTTCTGAAGTCTGTCTGTCCTGTCTGTCTGTCTGTCTGTCTGTCTGTCTGTCAGAGTGCTGATGTGAGAAATTAACCTGCAGACAGACAGACCCCCCACCAGCCAGCCAGCCAGCCAGTCCACACAGCTATTGTAATTCTACAAAGTAAATGTTTCTGACACACAATAAGGATCTACAGCAAGAACAATACTCTAACGCACAATCCCCTGAAGCAGCAGCTTTTTTATCTGTGTGTGTGTTGGTGTGTGTATGTGTGCTCCTATCAGTAAATAATAGCTTTCTGGGGCAGTTAGTTGGACTAGTTCCAGTGAATACCCACACACACACACACACACACACACACACACACACCACAACACACACACACACACACACACACACACCACACACACACACACACCACACACACACCACACACACACCCCACACACACACACACGCACACAACCACACCAACACACACACACACATCACACACCATACATTTCCATGGAGACATGTGTCCTTCTCTTTTATGTTGGTCTGCCAGTAAATCTAAATTGGCGAGCGCGTTTAACCTCTAACCTCGCTCAGTCCGCCCGCTCCCAGTCCCAGCTTCTAAAGACCGAACGCAGAGAGAATTAGAATCAATTCTGAAAAAAAGAAAGGGAAAATAAGCATTTGAACATGTTAGAACACAACAGAGCCGAGGTCAATAAAGGCATGTGTTTTTTCCTCCGTGCTAAGATAAAAAGGCTCCCATTCCGCGTGTAAAGAGTTGTGAGGACGCGCGCTGGGCATCGTTGTTTTTGACAGTTCCAGTGGCCAGAATAGAGTCTATTATAATGTGCCTCTTTGATGTGATCTAATCTAAGAGGGTATAAACGGGAAACCAATCTGTTTACAGCTTTGATTGGATTACACAATCAATTACCACCTCCGCTGGCCCCAAATGAGCAGGGCCCAAAAGACAGGGGAATTGTTAAATTTATTGTTGGAGGCCCATTATCCAACAATCGGCCTGGTTAATGCAAGAAAATGACATTCATTAAAAGCCTCAACAGGATCTCCCAGAGGGCTGTGCTGCAGCTGACCCCCATTCAGTAGAGGGCTTTGTCTCTGCGTCCACGGTGGGGAGGGAAGATCATGTCAAAGACACAGAATGCGAGGGACACTCTTTTGTAGAGAGACATGGCATGCCTCTCTCGCTACGCAAGTGTGTGTGTGTGTGTATTGGTGTGTGTGTATTTGTGAAAGAGAGAGAGAGTGTGAGTGCGAAGAGCAGGAGAGGTTTTAACATCATTCCGTGTGTGGGGGAGTGTGGGAAGAGAGGGAGTTAGAGGAGATAGAGAGAGAGAGTTTAGGAGAGAGTTAAGAGAGTAGTTAGAGAGATAGAGAGCCGTAGAGCACACACCAACTATACATACCTCGGCCTAAACATCAGCGCCACAGTTAACTCCACAAAGCTTTGAAAGATTGGGAGTCAAGCAAGATGGGCTTTCTATGCCATCAAAGAACATAAATTCTACAACACCAATTAGGATCTGGCAAAAAATACTTGAATCAGTTATAGAGCCCATTGCCTTTATGGTTTGTGAGGTCTGGGTTCCGCTACCCAACCAAGAATTCACTCATGGGACAAACACCAAATTGAGACTCTACTGCAGAATTCTGCAAAAATTCCTCCGTGTACAGTAGAACACAAAATAATACATGCAGAGCAGAATAGGCCGATACCCGCTAATTATCAAAATGCAGAAAAGAGCCGTTAAATTCTACAACCACCTAAAAGGAAGTGATTCCCAAACCTTCCATAACAAAGCCTCACCTACAGAGAGATGAACCCGGAGAAGAGTCCCCTAAGCAAGCTGGTCCTGGGGCTCTGTTCACAAACACAAACACACCCCACAGAGCCCCAGGACAGCAACACAATCAGACCCAACCAAATCATGAGAAAACAAAAAGATAATTACTTGACACATTGGAAGAAATTAACAAAGAAGAGGCAAACTAGAATGCAATTTGGCCCTAAACAGAGAGTACACAGTGGCAGAATACACTGGCCACTGTGACTGACCACAAATTAAGAAAGCTTTGACTATGTACAGACTCAGTGAGCATAGCCTTGCTATTGAGAAAGGCCATCGTAGGCAGACCTGGCTCTCAGAGAAGACAGGCTATGTGCACACTGCCCACAAAATGAGGTGGAAACTGAGCTGCACTTCCTAACCTCTGCCCAATGTATGATCATATTAGAGACACACATTTCCCTCAGATTACACAGATCCAGAACAATTTGAAAACAAACCTGATTTTGAAAACTCCCATATCTACTGGGTGAAATACCACAGTGTGCCATCACAGAGCAAGATTTGTGACCTGTTGCCACAAGAAAAGGTCAACCAGTGAAGAACAAACACTACTGTAAATACAACCCATATTTATGTTTATTTATTTTCCATTTTGTGCTTTAACATTTGTACATTGTTACAACACTGTATATATACATAATATGAATTTTTGTAATGTCTTTATTCTTTTGGAACTTCTGTGAGTGTAATGTTTACTGTTCATTTTTATTGTTTATTTCACTTTTTGTATATTATCTACCTCACTTGCTTTGGCAATGTTAACATATGTTTCCCATGCCAATAAAGCCCTCTTGAATTGAATTGAATTGATAGAGAGTTAAAGAGAGTGTTAGAGAGATAGAGCATTAGAGAGAGAGATAAAGAGAGAGTTAAGAGAGAGTTAGAGAGAGATAGAAAGTTAGAGAGAGATAGATAGAGAGTTAGAGAGAGAGTTAGAGATAGAGAGTGAGATAGAGAGTGAGTTAGAGATAAAGAGTGAGTTAGAGATAGAGAGTGAGATAGAGAGTGAGTTAGAGATAGAGAGAGTTAGAGAAGAGAGTGAGATAGAGAGTGAGTTAGAGATGGAGAGATTTAGAGAGAGAGAGAGTTAGAGAGAGAGATAGAGATAGATAGAAGAGAGATATAGAGAGATATATATAGAGAGAGGAGTTAGAGAGAGAGATAGAGATAGATAAGAGAGATATAGAGAGATATAAGAGAGAGAGAGAGTTAGAGAGAGAGATAGAGTTAGAGATAGAGAGTGAGATAGAGAGTGAGTTAGAGATAGAGAGAGATTTAGAGGAGAGAGAGTTAGAGAGAGAGATAGAGAGAGATAGAGAGAGATATAGAGAGATATATATAGAGAGAGAGAGAGAGAGGAGAGAGAGGAGAGATAGAGAGGAGAGAGAGTTAGAGAGTGACACTGGGTGAGACTCTCCGTAGAAATGGACAACGTCTATCATTCTGTGCTAATGAGGCACATGACCACAGGCCTGAGCTATTGGATGCGAGACTAGCTTCAATACAGTCACCAACACAATGACTTACCTTAATCACATCCCTGGAAAAACACGAACCACATCCTATACACAACCTGGAAACACTGACACATCCTGTATCACAACTGGAAAACACTGACCCATCCTATATCACAACCTGGAAACCACTGACACATCCTGTATCACAGCCTGGAAAACGCTGACATATCCTGTATCACAACCTGGAAACCACTGACATATCCTGTATCACAACCTGGAACACTGACACATCCTGTATCACAGCCTGGAAACGTCTGACATATCCTGTATCACAAACTTGGAAAACACTGACATATCCTGTATCACAACTGGAAAACACTGACACATCCTGTATCACAGCCTGGAAAACGCTGACATCATCCTGTATCACAACTGGAAAACACTGACATTCCTGTATCACAAACCTGGAAACCACTGAACATCCATATATCACACCTGGAAACGCTGACACATCCTGTATCACACCTGGAAAACTGACACATCTGTATCACAACCTGGAAAACACTGACACATCCTGCTATCACAGCCTGGAAAACCTGACATTCTGTATCACAACCTGGAAAACACTGCCATTCCTGTATCACAGCTGGAAAACCGCTGACATATCCTGTATCACAACCTGGAAACACTGACATATCCTGTATCACAACCTGGAAAACACTGAACACATCCTGTATCACAGCCTGGAAACGGCTGACACATCCTTATTCACAACCGGAAAACACTGACATATCCTGTATCACAACCTGGAAAACACTGACATATCCTGGTATCACAACCTGGAAAACACTGACATATCCTGTATCACAACCTGGAAACACTGACACATCCTGTATCACGACCTGGAAAACACTGAACATCTGTATCACAGCCTGGAAAACGCTGACACATCCTTATCACAACCTGGAAAACACTGACAACTCCTATATCACAACTGGAAACACTGACACATCAAGTCCAGGCCTTGGACCAGAGACTTCTACAATTTTACACAGAAGCTGTCAAGTGTCATCAAGTATAATAAGCAAGCCACAAGTATCTTACGTAGGTAACCATCAAAAACTCTCGCAAGTGTTACAGAACATGCAGATGAAGGATTTCATTTGAGCCACATTGCTACAGCAAGGAAAATAATCCTGCCAGCAACAGGAAATGTGAATTATAATGTGGATTATACATTAATGGATATGTTTGTAGGGGTTGATACAAGGGAAAATCAAAGTATGAAAATGTCAAAGTGGAAATACCTCAAAGTTTCCTGCAGTGGGTGATCAAATTAAGATCCTACCATCTGTAGGATGCTCAAAGTGGTTGCTGTTCTGTATTTATGGAGTTGACATTGAAGCTCAGCGTCCTCCTCTAGATAATCCTGGGATGTAAACTTTCCACCAACGCCAAGGCTCTCTCTTTGTTCTACTTCACAGAGCCACAGAGAGGACAGAGGGTCGCCAGGGACAGACCCTAACCCAGGTATTTCTGTTCTCGCTCCAGGATGAAACCACGTCTCCAACAGCAGCGGGTAGAAATAGCCTCAGAACATGAAAGATGCGGCAGAAGATCTTTAATGTCAGATGTGTTCAATGTGGTCAGTTCGGGAGGAACTGTAAGATCATCCATAGAGAAATATACTCTTAGTAAAAAGGGTTCCAGGCAGAACTATTTTGGGTATCCATGTAGAGCACTATGTGGAAAGGGTCTTAAAATGGAACTCAAAAAGGGTTCTCCTATAGGGACATCTGAATGACTATTTTAGGTTCTAGATAGCACCTTAGTGCAGACAGCTCTGTTGAGCATCATATTGTTTAATTGCCTTCTACTGTGTCTTCTATGTGAATTCAGATTCTACGTTCTTCTATGGTGAAGTTCAGATTCTACTGTTGTCTTCTATGGTGAGTTCAGATTCTACTGTTGTCATGTCTATGGTCTGTGAAGTTAGATTCTACTGTTGTCTTCTTGGTGAAGTTCAGATTCTAGATGTTCTATCTGATGGTTGACAGTTCAGTATTGCTACTGTATGCATGTTCCTTATGTGTTCTCTGTGTCTTCTATGTGAAGTTCAGATTCTACTGTTGTCTTCTATAATGGTGAAAAGTTCAGATTCTACTGTTGTCTTCTATGGTGAAGTTCAGATTCTACGTGTCTTCTGTATGGTGAAGTTCAGATTCTACTTCGTGTCTTCTATGGTGAGTTCAGATTCTACTGTTGTCTTCTATGGTGACGTTCAGATTCTACTGTTGTCTTCCATGGTGAAGTTCAGATTCTACTGTTGTTTCTATGGGAAGTTCAGATTCTACTGTTGTTTTATGGTGAGTTCAGATTCTACTGTTCTTCTATGGTGAAGTTCAGATTCTACTGTTGTCTTCTATGGTTGAAGTTCAGATTCTACCTGTTGTCTCTATGGTGAAGTTCAGACTTCTAATCTGTTGTCTTCTATGGTGAAGTTCAAGATTCTACTGTTGTCCTCTATTGGTGAAGTTCAGATTCTCTACTGTTTGTCTTCTATAGGTGAAGTTCAGATTCTATCTGCTTGTCTTCTATGAGTGAACGTTCAGAATCTACTGTGTCTTTCTATGGTGAGTTCAGATTCTACTGTTGTCTTCTATGGTGAGTTCAGATCTCTACTGCTTGTCTTCTCTATGTGTGAAGTTTCAGATTGCTACCGTTGTCTTAGTTTCTGTCTACGCCATGGTGAAGTTCAGAATTGCTACTGTTGTCTTCATGGTGAAGTTCAGGATTCTACTGTTGTTCTTCTATGGTGAAGTTCAGATTCTACTGTTGTCTTCCATGGGAAGTTCAGATTCTACTGTTGGCTTCTATGGTGAAGTGGTCAGATTCTACTGTTTCTTCTATGGTGCTCGTTCAGATTCTGACTGGGTTGTCTTCCAGGGATCAGATACTTCTTAGTAAGTTCGTCTACTGTGCTGTCTTCATTGGTGAAGTTCAGATTCATCTGTTGTCTTCATTGGCTTGAGTTCAGAATTCTACTGTTGTCTTCTATGGTGACGTTCAGATTCTACTGTTGTTTCTATGGTGAGTTCAGCATTCTACTGTTGGATCCTTCTAGTGGTGAAGTTCAGATTTCTACTGTTGTCTTCTATGGTGAAGTTCAGATTCTACTGTGTCTTTATTGGTGACGGTTCAGAATCTACTGTGGTCTTCTATGG
>NW_019943423.1:55590-59877 GCF_002910315.2 Salvelinus sp. IW2-2015 | reverse complement strand
ACCGAACCCGCTAATTATCAAAATGCAGAAAAGAGCCGTTAAATTCTACAACCACCTAAAAGGAAGTGATTCCCAAACCTTCCATAACAAAGCCATCACCTACAGAGAGATGACAACCCGGAGAAGAGTCCCCTAAGCAAGCTGGTCCTGGGGCTCTGTTCACAAACACAAACACACCCCACAGAGCCCCAGGACAGCAACACAATCAGACCCAACCAAATCATGAGAAAACAAAAAGATAATTACTTGACACATTGGAAAGAATTAACAAGAAACAGAGCAAACTAGAATGCAATTTGGCCCTAAACAGAGAGTACACAGTGGCAGAATACCTGCCACTGTGACTGACCAAAATTAAGAAAGCTTTGACTATGTACAGACTCAGTGAGCATAGCCTTGCTATTGAGAAAGGCCATCGTAGGCAGACCTGGCTCTCAAGAGAAGACAGGCTATGTGCACACTGCCCACAAAATGAGGTGGAAAACTGAGCTGCACTTCCTAACTCCTGCCCAATGTATGATCATATTAGAACACACATTTCCCTCAGATTACACAGATCCACGACAATTTGAAAACAAACCTGATTTTGATAAACTCCCATATCTACTGGGTGAAATACCACAGTGTGCCATCACAGCAGCAAGATTTGTGACCTGTTGCCACAAGAAAAGTCAACCAGTGAAGAACAAACACTACTTAAAACAACCCATATTTATGTTTATTTATTTTCCATTTTGTGCTTTAACAATTTGTACATTGTTACAACACTGTATATATACATAATATGACATTTGTAATGTCTTTATTCTTTTGGAACTTCTGTGAGTGTAATGTTTACGTTCATTTTTATTGTTTATTTCACTTTTGTATATTATCTACCTCACTTGCTTTGGCAATTTTAACATATGTTTCCCATGCCAATAAAGCCCTCTTGAATTGAATTGAATTGAATAGAGAGTTAAAGAGAGTGTTAGAGAGATAGAGCATTAGAGAGAGAGATAAAGAGAGAGTAGAAGAAGAGTTAGAGAGAGATAGAAAGTTAGAGAGAGATAATAGAGAGTTAGAGAGAGAGTTAGAGATAGAGAGTGAGATAGAGAGTGAGTTAGAGATAAAGAGTGAGTTAGAGATAGAGAGTGAGATAGAGGATGAGTTAGAGATAGAGAAGAGTTAGAGATAGAGAGTGAGATAGAGAGTGAGTTAGAGATAGAGAGAGATTTAGAGAGAGAGAGAGTTAGAGAGAGAGATTAGAGAGATAGAGAGAAAGATATAGAGAGATATATATAGAGAGAGGAGTTAGAGAGAGAGATAGAGATAGATAGAGAGAGATATAAGAGAGATATAGAGAGAGAGAGAGATTTAGAGGAGAGAGATAGAGTAGAGAAGAGAGTGAGATAGAGAGTGAGTTAGAGATAGAGAGAGATTTAAGAGAGAGAGAGTTAGAGAGAGAGATAGAGAGAGATTAGAGAAATATAGAGAGATATATATAGAGAGAGAGAGAGAGAGAGAGAGAGAGAGATAGAGAGAGAGAGAAGTTAGAGAGTGACACTGGGGAGAGACTCTCCGTAGAAATGGACACTCTATCATTCTGTGCTAATGAGGCCACATGACCACAGGCCTGAGCTATTGGATGCAGACTAGCTTCATACAGTCACCAACACAAATGACTTACCTTAATCACATCCTGGGAAAACACGAACACATCCTATCAACAACCTGGAAACACTGACACATCCTGTATCACAACCTGGAAAACACTGACCCATCCTATATCACAACCTGAAACCACTGACACATCCTGTATCACAGCCTGGAAAACGCTGACATATCCTGTATCACAACCTGGAAACCACTGACATATCCTGTATCACAACCTGGAAAACACTGACACATCCTGTATCACAGCCTGGAAAACGCTGACATATTCCTGTATCACAAACCTGGAAACACTGACATATCTGATTCACAACCTGGAAAACACTGACACATCCTGTACTCACAGCCTGGAAAACGCTGACATATCTCATATCACACACTGGAAAACACTGACATATCCGTATCACAACCTGGAAACCACTGACACATCCTATATCACACCTGAAACGCTGACACATCCTGCTATCACACCTGGAAAACACTGACACATCCTGTATCACAACCTGGAAAACACTGACACATCCTGTATACACAGCCTGGAAAACACTGACATATGCTGGATCACAACCTGGAAAACACTGACACTCCTGTATCACAGCTGGAAAACGGCTGACATATCCTGTATCACAACCTGGAAAACACTGACATATCCTGCTATTCACAACCTGGAAAACCACTGAACACATCCTGTATCACAGCCTGGAAAACGCTGACACATCCGTTTTTTTCACACTGTTCCTTTTCTATCACAACCTGGAAAACACTGACATATCCGTATCACAACCTGGAAAACACTGACATATTCCGTATCACAACCTGAAAACACGACATATCCTAGACAGACAGATAGAAAGACAAAACCGATAGACAAACAGAAAGACAAAACAGATAGACAGACAGGAAGACAGACAGATGGAAAGGCATACAGACAGACAGACAGTCTCTGTCTACTGAAGGGAACAGGAGTATAAGATTCTCACTACCCAGCAGTAATGACCTGTTTGTTGGGTGTCACCATCTCTGATAACAACAAAACCTTCCCAGAACATAGTGCAGAGGTTTCTAGTCCAGCTCCCTGAGATAACGTCATGGAATCATGTTCCTTGAATGTTAGTAGTGTGCTATGATGATCTGAAACAACTTGCATTCCGATAATGTTGCATGATTGTTCCTGGAATATTATGTTTCTTCAGAAATCTCAAAACACAGGACAAATTGTTCTGGTTATTCCTGTAACCTACCTGAAATGGTATGAGAACAAATCTCACCATAGCTTACTTTRTCATTAGACACCTGAGGTCTTTTACCAGGAGCTGATTGGACGAGCTGCTGTGAGCTCTATCTGTCCTTACCGTTCATTCAAGAGATCACTCCATTCTTTTTATTTCAGGCCTCAGAAATCTGCTGTTTAAAGATCTGTACAGCCCAATCTAGCCAGCRCTCGGTTGGATCGCAGTTCATTTAAAACTCACTCTCCTTTTTTCTGCTGACTTAGTGTGATCCAACGAGGTTGAGCAAATCTAATATACAGTAAAGCGTTTATTGATTTGCAGGCCCTTAATCACTTTGATTTGGCCCAGTTTTGAGTGACCTCAGCTCTCAGGGGTAGGCCCTCGGTATTAGACAGTCTCACACTTCAAGGTAAATGTCATTCTGCTATGCCAATCAAACTTTCACAGTAATTTCATCACAAATATGGATATTTGCAGATCCAGAGCTCAAATTCATTGGCTATTGGCTCTTAATCAGTTATGGCAGGTATGGGTGTGCGTGCGTGTGTGCGTGCGTGCGTGCGTGCGTGCATGCGTGTGTGTGTGTGTGTGTGTTTGGGCATGTGTGTGTGACTGCTAGGTGCACAGTAGCTGGCCCTGTGTCTTTACTGAGACTGAACCGTGTCAGCTGGTAAACAATGTTAATTAGGAGAGGCAGGCAGTAACTTCTCCGTGACCTGTTCTGTTTCCCAGCCCTGTCTGTTTGTTTATTTGTTGTTATTGTTCATGCTAATTATCCTTAATCCCTATCTCCCTCAGCGGCTCCTGACCAGCACGAAGCCGCAACACCGCCACAACCAATCAGAGGATACGTTACTGGATGGTGGAGCACAATGGGGATGGGTGAGTGGGGGCAGGTGTAGGCGGATGCCACTGTGTGAGGGGGGTGGAGGGTTGGTAGTGGGTGGGGAGGGGGTATGATCATGTTGGGGGTGGCTGTACACCCATTTGTCTCGCTCTAAGCAATGATACGACTGTGAAGAAGTAAGAGTGGGTTAATCAGGAGGTCCAACGTAACGCAGCCGCCTTCCTGGTAATTGTTCTGCCGGAGTGTGAATGGAGCCGTCGCCTGATATCACACAACACACACACACACACCACACACACACACACACACACACACGACACACACAACACACACACACACCACAGCACACACACACACACACACACACACACACACACACACACACACACACACACACACACACACACACACACAGTTACCAACACCACTCGCTGTCGATGGAATACCCCCCCCTACCGCTCCAGCCCCTCCTTCTCATAATCTCTGACATGGAGAACGTGTTCACTAATGGGTAATTAAAACATGCCGGTTAATGAATGGCCAACGTGACACGAT
>NW_019943423.1:43090-53090 GCF_002910315.2 Salvelinus sp. IW2-2015 | reverse complement strand
AATGAATGCATTTTATGCTGCATTTTTGTATTTGTAGAGGAAAATATCATTTGTATTGACGCTATATAAATAAACCTGGCAGAATTGAATTACAAAGGTAATCATTAAGCTTCACAAGCCCAGTTGTAGTAACATGCAGTGTAAACGTGAGATACAATGGTGGTGTTATGCCGTTAGACTCGTAAAGATGTCACGGGTCCATACAGAGAGATCAAAATATCGAAATTGAATAGTCCTCTCCTTATGTACCCCTCTTCTATCACTTCCCTCTCTCTTGATTCACCCTCCTTCTATTCACTCCTCTCTCTTAATTTACCCCTTCTATTACTTCCTCTCTCTGTCACCCCTTCTATTCACTTCCTCTCTCTTGTTCACCCCTTCTTCTATCTAGTCACTTCCTTCTTCTTGTTCACCCCTCTTCTATCACTTCTCTCTCTTGTTCACCCCTTTTCTATCACTTCTCTCTCCTTATTTACCCCTTCTATCACTTTCCTCTCTCTTGTTCAGCCGCTTTCAATATCACTTCCCTCCTCTTATTCACCCCTTCTTCTATCCTTCCTCTCTCTTGATCACGCCCTTCTATCACTTCCTCTCTTGTTTCACCCTTATTCTCTCCCTTCTCTCTCTTGTTTACCCCTTTCTTCTATCACTTCCTCTCTTCTGTGTTCACGCTTCCCTATCACTTCTCTCTCTTGGTTCAACCCCTTCTTCTATCACTGTCCTCTCTCTTGTTCACCCTTCTTCTAAATCACTTCCCATCTCTTGATCACCCCCTTTCTATCACTTCCCTCCTTGGTTCACCCCTTCTTCTCTCACTTCCTCCTCTCTTGTTTACCCCTTCTTCTATCACTTCCTCTCTCTTATTTACCCCTTCTATCACTCCTCTCTGCTTGTTTACCCTCTTCTATCATCCCTCTCTAATTTACCCCTTCTTTCACTTCCTTCTCGTTGTTTCACCTTTCTTCTATCACCTTCCTCTCTCTTGTTCACCCCTTCTTCTATCACTTCCTCTTCTTATTTACTCCCCTTCTATCACTTCCTCTCTTCATTGTTGCACCCCTTCTTCTATCACTTCCTCTGCTCTTGTTCCCGCCTTCTTCTATCACTTTCCTCTCTCCTTGATCACCCCTTATCACTTCTCTCTTGTTCACCCCTTCTTCTCTCACGTTCTCTCTCTTTGTTTACCCCTTCTTCTATCAGCTTCCTCCTCTCTTATTTCCCCTTCTATCACTTCCTCTCCTCTGTTTACCCCTTCTTCTATCACTTCCTCTCTCCTTTTTACCCTTCTACTCACTTCCTCCTCTATTGTGTTACCCCCTTCTTCTATCATTCCTCCTCTCTCTTATTCACCCTTACTTCTATCACTTCCTTCTCTTGTTCAACGCCTTTTTCTATCAGCTTACTCTCTCTTATCACCCATTTTTCTAAATCACTGATTCCTCTCTCTTGTACCTCCCTTTTCAAATACTTCCCTCTCTCTTATTCAACCTTTCTCTATCACTTCCTCTCTCTTGTTTACCCATTCTTCTATCAACTTTCCTCTCTCTTGTTCACCCCTTCTTCTATCACTTCCTCTCTCTTGTTCACCCCTCTTCTATCATTCTCTCTCTTGTTCACACCCTTCTTCTATCACTTCCTTCTCTCTTGATCACCCTTCTATCACTTCCTCTCTTGTTCACCTCTTCTTCTCTCACTTCCTCTCTTTATTCACTCTTCTTCTAATACTTCCTCTCTCTTTGTTTACCCTTCTTCTATCACTTCTCTCTCTTGTTTACCCCTTCTTCTATCACTTCCTCCTTCTTATTCACCCTTTATTCTATCACTTCCTCTCTCCTTGTTCACCCCCTTCTTGCTACTCACTTCTCTCTCATTGTATTACCCCTTCTTCTATCACTTCCTCTCTCCTGTTAAACCCTTCTTCTATCACTTCCTCTCTCCTTATTTAACCCCTGTCTTCTATCAACTTCCTCTCTCTTGTTCACCGTAGCCTTCCTATCACTTCCTCTCTCTTGTTTACCCGCTTCTTCTATCACTTCCTCCTCTTGTTTAACGCCCTTCTTCTATCCTTCCTCTCTTTATTGTACCCCTTCTATTCACTTCTCTCTCTTATTCAACCTTTTTTCTATCACTTCTGCTCTCTTGTTCCCGCCCTTCTTCTATCACTCTCTCTCCTTGTTCACAACCTTCTTCTATCACGTTCTCTCTCCTTATCTCACCCTTCTTCTATCATTCCTCTCTCTTATTCACTACCTCTTCTATCAACGTCCTCTCTCTTGTCAGCCCTTCTTCTATCACTTCCTCTTCTTATTCAGCTCCGTCCTTCTTCTATACTTCCTCATCTCTTATCACATCCTTCTATCTATCCACTTCCTCTCTTATTCTCACCCCTTCTTCTATCACCTTCCTCTCGCTTGTTTATTTTTTTCTTCTATAACTTCCTCGTCTCATTGTTCACGCCCTTCTTCTATCACTTCCTCTCGCTTGTTTCAGCGGCTTCTCTATCACAATCCTCTCTCTTTGTTCACCCCCTTCTATAACTTCCGCTCTCTTGTTATCCCTTTTTCTATCACTCCTTCTCTCTTGTTCCACCCCTTCTCATCACTTCCTCTCTCTTGTCAAGCCCTTCTTCTATCACTTTTTCCTCTCTCTTGTTCACAAACCTTCTATCACTTCCTCTCTCTTGTTCAACGCTTCTAAGTACTTACTCTCTCTTAATTCAACCTTCTTCTATCACTTCTCTCTCTTGTTCATCCCTCCTTCTATCACTTTCTCGTTCTTCGTTCACCCTTTTATCACATTTCCTCTCTCTTGTTCAACCCTTCTTCTATCACTTCCTCTCCTCTTGTTTTCATCCCTTCTATCACTTCCTCTGCTTGTTACCTCCTTCTATGCACTTCCTTCGTCTTGTCACTCTTCTTGCTATCAACTTCCTCTCCCTCTTTGTCACCCCTTCTATGCACTTCCTCTCGTCTTGTTCAGCACGACCCTTCTATTTCACTTCCTCTCGTCTTATTCACCACTCCTCTTCTATCCCTCCTCTCTCGTTGTTTCACACCCTTTTTCTAAATCACTGTCCTCTCGTTCATTCAACCTTTTATTCTAATCACTTTTCCTTCTCTTGTTCACCAGTCCCTTCTCTCACTTCCTCTCTCTTGCTTCACACCCTTTTTCTATCACTTCCTCACCCCTCTCTTATTCACCTTTATTCTTCACTTCCTCTCTCTTGTTCATCCCTTCTCTCACTTCCTCTTCTCTTTATTCAACCCCTTCTTCTATACACTCCTCTCTCTCTATTCACCTTTATTCTTCACTTCCTCTCTTGTTCACCCTTCTTCTACTCACTTCCCCTCTTCTTGTTTACCCCTTCTATCACTTCCTCTCTACTTATTCCACCCTTTATTCTATCACTTCCTCCTCTTGTTTACAACCCCTCTTCTAAATCACTTCCTCATCTTGTTTACCCCTTCCTTCTATCCACTTCCTCTCTCTTGTTTACCCTTCTTGCTATCACTTCTCTCTCTTATTTAACCCCTTATCACTTCCCTCTCTCTTATTCACCCTTTATTCTATCACTCCTCTCTCTTGTTCCGACCATTGTTTCTATCACCTCCTCTTCTCTTATTCAGCCTTTAGTTCTAGTCACTTCTCTCTCTTTTGTTCACCCCTTCTCATCACTTTTTCTTCGTTGTTCATACCTTTTTTTCTATACTTCCTCTTCTTTATTCACCCTTTATTCTATCACTTCCTCTCTCTGTTCCACCCCTTCCTCCTTCCCTCTTTATTCACCCCTTATTACTATCACTCCTCTCTCTTATATTCACTCCTTTATTCTATCACTTTCCTCTCTCTGTTCACCCCTTTTTCCTATCATTCCTCTCCTCTATTCACCCTTTATTCTATCAACTTCTCTCTCTTGTTCACCCCTCTCTCACTTCCTCTCTCTATTCACCCTTGCTTCTATCACTCCTCTCTTTTATTCACCCTTTATTTCTATCACTTTCTCTCTGTTCACCCCTTGTTTCCTATCAACTTCCTCTGCTCTTATTGCACCCTTTATTCTATCACTTCTCTTCTCTTGTTCACCCCTTCTCTCACCTTTCTCTCGTCTTATTCACCCCTTCTTTATCAACTCCCTCTCTCGTTTTGTTCACGCCCTTCTCCTCACTTCTCTCTCTATTCCACGCCTTCTTGCTATCACTCCTCTCTCTTATTCACCCTTATTCTATCACTTCTCTCTCTTGTTCACCCTTCCTCTATCAATTCCTCTCTCTTGTTTACTCCCTTCAGTCACTTCCCTCTCTTTATTCACACCTTTATTCTAATAACTCCTCTCTCTTGTTTACCCCCTTGCTTCTATCACTTCCTCTCTCTTCTTTACCCTTCTTCAATCACTTCCTCTCTCTTATTCACTCCTTCTTCTATCACTTCCTCTTCTTATTCAACGCCTTCTTCTATCATTCCGTCTCTCTTATTCACGCCCTTCTTCTATCACTTTCCTTCTCTTATTCACCCTCTATAACTTCCTCTCATTTTCCACGCCCTTTTCTAAATCACTTCCTTTCTCTTGTTTCACCCCTTCTTTCTACTCACTTCCCTGCTCTTATTTGGTGTCTAGTCCACCCTTCTTCTATCACTTCCTCTCTCTTGATTAACCCTTCTTGTCTATCACTTCTCCTCGTCTTATTCACGCTTCTTTCCTATCACTTCTCTCTCTTGATTCACTTCTCTCACTTCCTCTCTCTTAGTTCTCACCCTTCTATCTATCTACTTCTCTCTCGTTTTCACCCCTTTAATTCTATCACTTCGTCTCTCTTTTCACCCTTCTTCTATTCACTCTCCTCTCTCTTTGTGATTTTGCCCCTTTTATCACTTCCCTCTTCTTATTCACGCCTTTATTCTATCACTTCCTCTCTCTTTTCTATACTTTCTTTTACCCCTTCTTCTATCACTTCCTCTCTCTTGTTTACCCCTGTTCTATCAATCCTTCTCTGCTTTTTCAACCTCTTTCTATCACTTCTCTCTTCTTATTCAACCTTTTTCTATCAACTTCCTCTCTTTGATTCACCCCTTCTTCTATCACTTCCTCTCCTATTCTCTGCTTACTCCTTCCTTCTTACACCTTCGTCACTTCCTCTCTCTTGTTTCAGCCCTTCTTCTATACTTCTCTACTTTATTTCACCCTTGCTATCCTTCCTCTCTCTTGTTCATCCCCTTCTTCTATCACTTCTCTCTCTTATTCCCCCTTCTCTATCATTCCTCTCTCTATTTACCAACTTCTTGCTATCACTTCCTCTTATCACCTTTATTCTAACCCTTCTCTTGACTTTTATCTTCCTCTCCTGCTTATACCCTTCTTCTATCACTTCCTTCTTGATTTACCCCTTCTTCTATCACTTCCTCTCTCTTATTCACACCTTTCTTCTATCACTTCTCTCTCTTTGTTCACACCTTTCTATCACTTCCTCTCTCTTTTCAGCCCCTTCTTCTATCACTTCCTTCTCTTATTATCTAACTTCCTTATCACTTCCTCTCATCTTTTCACCCTTCTCTATCACTCCTCTCTCTTATTCTACCCCTTCTTCTATCACTCCTCTCTCTTAATTGCACCTATTCTATCACTTCCTCCTCTTGTTCACCCCTTCTTCTAATCACTTCCTCTCTCTTGTTTAACCCCTCTTCTATACTTCCTTCTCTCTTATACTTCATCCTCTTCTATTCCCCTATCACTTCCTCTCTCTTGTTTACCCCTTTTCTATACTTCACTCTCCTCATCTTTTACTCTGGCTGCCCCTTCTTCTATCACTTCCTCTCTCTTTTTTCAGCCCTTCTTCTATTCACTTCCTCTCTCTTATTACCCCTCTTCTATCACTTCCTCTACTCTTATGTCACCCCTTATTCTATCACTTCCTTCTCTTGTTCACACCCTTTTCTATTCACTTCCTTCCTCTTATTCCCCCTTTCATTCTATCACTTCCTCTCATCTTGTTCACCCCTTCTCTCACTTCCTCCTCTCTTATTCCCACCCTTCTTCTTATCACTCCTCTCTCTATTACCCTGTTAATTCTAAACTCCCTTCTCTTGTTCACCCCTTTTCTATCACTTCCTCTCGTTCTTACATTCACACTCTTTATTTCTATCATTCCTCTCTCTTGTTCACGCCTTCTCTCAACTTCTCTCTCTATTCACCAGTTTCTTCTATCACCTCCTGCTTTATTCACCCTTTATTCTATTCAACTTCCCCCTCCTCCTTCTTTGGTTTTTTTTTTCACGGCCTTTTTTCTATCACTTCCTCTCTCTTATTCACCCTTATTCTATCACTTTCCTCTCTCTTGTTCACCTTCTCTCACTTCTCTCTCTTATTCACCCATTCTTCTAATCACTCTCTCTCTTATTCACCCTTTAATTCTAATCACTTTCTGCTCTCTTGTTTACCCTCTTCTATCACTTCCTCTCTCTTGTTTACGCCTTCTATCACTTCTCTCTCTTATTCAACCCTTTAACTCTATCACTTCCTCTCTGCTGTTTACCCCTTCTTCTATCACTTCTCTCTTGTTACCGCCTTCTTCTATCATTCCTCTCTCTTGTTTTTACCCCTTCTTCTATACTTCCTCTCTCTTATTTACCCCTTCTATCCCCTTCCTCTCTCTCATTCACGCCTTATTCTATCAACTTCCTCTCTCTTGTTCACCCCTTCTTCTATCACTTCCTCTTCTTGTTTACCCTTCTTCTATCACTTTCTCTCTCTGTTTCATCCCTTCTCTATCACTTCCTCTCTCTTATTTAGCCCTTCTATCACTTCCTCTCTCTTGTTCACCCCTTCTTCTATTCACTTCCTCTCTCTTGTTTACCCGTTCTTCTTCACTTCCTCCTCTTTATTTACCCTTTTCTATCACTTCCTCTCCTCTATTTCCACTTATTCTATCACTTCCTCTCTCTTGTTCCACCCTTCTTGCCTATCACTTCCCTTCTCTCTTGGTTTACCCCTTCTCTTATACTTCCTCCTCTTGTTTACCCCTTCTTCTATCATTCCTCTCTCTTATTTACCCACTTCTATCAGCTTCCTCTCTCCATTGTTTACCCCTTCTTCTGATCTTCCGTTTCACGTTCAATCAATCCCATTCCTCTTCCCTCACTTTTCTCTCTCCCATCCCTCTCTCTCCTTCTCCTTACCCGCATATGTTTCTAAATATTTCATCTCTCTCCTCCCTCCCTCTCCTCGCATCGCTCCTCTCTCCCAATAACTCTCCCTCTCTCCTCTCTTTCTCCTTCTCTCCCTTTCCCTCTCTCCCTGGGCTGGTGTAGTGTCCTGTGTGAGTTTATAGCAAGAAGATTTGTGTGGCCTAGAAGTCGTGTCATTGTAGAGTTAAACGGGCTGCCCGGGTATGTATTTTATGTTGTCAACAGTAAGTTCCTAGTACAGAGGAGGGAGGAGGGAGGGAGGGAGGGAGGGAGGGAGGGAAGGGAGGGAGGAGGGAGGGAGGGAGGGAGGCGAGGGAAAGGGAGGGAGGGAGGGCAGGGAGGGAGGGAGGGAGAGGAGGGAGAGACCAGCAGCCCCTCAACACTCTAGGACAACTTGTTCGATAAATCCCTATAAATTGTTAGCTGATAGTTTACAATGCATCTCTCTTCCTTTTCTCTCTTCTGTCCTTCTTTGATTGGCTCGTACCTCTCTATTTCAAGCTGTCACTTGTAGCTGCATCTCATACTTCGCCTATGAGCTGCCATCTACTGAAGGTGCCAGGGAGTCGTGACGTCTTTAGAGTCCTTGCTAAACTCCGTCTAACTCTTAAGCCACGTAGAGGTGGTCGGATGGTGGGGACCGCTGCGGATCAGGGCTGAGACTATTAAATCATTAACATTGATCAATTGGCTTTCAACTGAAATGATCTCAATCATTGATGGATTTTCCATTAGGCACCTTGAAGACGTCTTAAGTAGGATTCCCAGACTGTCAAAGGTCCCTCGGTGGTGTGGTGGTGTGTATGTGTGTGTGTAGGTTGTGTGTGGTGTTGTGTGTGTTGTGTGTGTGTGTGTTGTGTGTGTGGTGTGTGTGTGTGTGTGTTGTGTGTGTGTGCGTGCGTGCGGTGCGTGCGTGCGTGCGTGCGTGCGTGCGTGCGTGCGTGCGTGCGGCGGCGTGCGTTGCGTGGCGTGGCTAGCGTGCCGTCGTTGCGTTGCGTGCGTCGCGTGCGTGCCATGCCATTAATTGTGTCAATACTTGGAGAGAGGAGGAAGGAGAAAGAGACAGAAAGATAGTTTTGTTGATACCGTGGAGTTAAAAACTATCGTAAGGGGAGTAAGACAACACCCTCCAGTCTCCCCAAAACAAATCACAGGAAGGACATTCTGAAAACTACCAAATTATACCAGTATAAACGGTAGTTATCCTACTTACCGTTATTGTCGATGTCCTACCTTCCTCCTCTCATCCTCCCTCTCCCCATCCTGCCTCTCCTCCTCCTCTCCATCCTCCGTCCATCCTCCTCCCTGCCATTCTCATCTTTCTCCCCCCTCCATGTTCTCCTCTATGCCTCCCTCCCTCTCCTCCTCCTCGTCTTCCTCCCTCCCCATTCTCCTCTATCCTCCTCCCTCCGCTTCTCCTCTACCTCAGTCCAATGTCCGTTCTCCTCTATCCTCAGTCCTGCCATTATCCTCTATCCTCCCTCCCTCCATCTCATCTCTCCTCCCTCCCTCCATTCTCCTCTATCCTCCTCCCTCAGTTCCTCTGTACCTCTATCTCCCTCCATTCTCCTTCTCCTCTCTCCCTCCCATTTTTCTCTATCCTCCTCCCTCCATTATCCTATCTCCCCCTCCATTATCCCTCTCCTTTTATCCTCTCTCCTCCTCCCTCCATTACTCCCTCTATCCTCAGTCCTCCGTTCTCCTCTAGTCCTCAGTCCCTTCCATTATCTCCTATCTCCACTCCTGCTTCTCTCTATCTCCCTCCCTCCATTCCTCTAATCCTCCCCTCCCTCCATTTTCCTCTCCTCCTACTCCTCCATTCTACTCTTCTTATTCTCTCCATTCTCCCCTCGTATCCTCCTCCTCCATTCTCCCATCTCTCCCTCCCTCCATTGCTCCTCTATCCTCCCTCATTTCCTCTCCCCCTCCCTCATTCTCCTCTTCTCCTCCTCCCTCCATTCTCCTCTCTCCTCCCTCACTCATGATCCTCTATCCTCCCCCTCCAATTCCCTCTCTCCTCCTCCCTCCCTTCTCATTCTCTCTCTTCCCCTCCCTCCATCCAATCTCCCTCCTTTCCTGTTTCTTCTCTGGATCCCTCTGTCTCCCTCTGTTGTTGGTTCTAAAGCAGCAGCAGGGGTCTGTGGGTAGAAGGCTGCTCACGCTGGGGCGTGACTCCCAGGGGGATGGAGGGACGAGAGGAAGGGAGGGAAGGAAAGGAGGCGCGAAGAGATGAAGGAAGCTGCGTTCCCTCTGCGCTGCCTGACTCTCTCTCTCTCCTCTCCCTCCTTCTCTCTCTCGCTCTCTCTCTCTCTCTCTTCCATCTTCTCTCTCTCCTCTCTCCTCTTCTCTCTCTCTCTCTCTCTCCTCTCTCCTCTCTCTCTCTTCTCTCTGCTCTCACTCTCCCGTCTCTTCGCTTCTCTCTTTTCGTCCTCGTCGTCGTCTCTTTCTGTCTCCTCTCTTTCCTTCCTCCTCGGCTCTTCTCTCGCGCTCGTCTTTCCCGTCTCTCTCTCTCTGCGCTTTCTCTGCTCGTCTCCTCATTCGCGCTCGTCTCCCATCGCTCTCAGTCTGCTCTCTCTCTCCCTCGCGCTCGGTATTTTGCTCTCTCTTCAGTCGCACTCGGCATCTCCTCTCGCTCTCTCTCTCTTCCTTCTCTCTCGCATCAACTTTTTAGCCATGTAGGGGTCACCACAATCCAACAAGAGGGGAAGAGAATGGTCAGGCTGGAGGCTAACCCGGCAGCACACACCATTCACTGCACGGCAACAACACCAGGACATACCTTGAAACTACACACCATAACACACCATAACAACAACATAAC
>NW_019943423.1:34139-40993 GCF_002910315.2 Salvelinus sp. IW2-2015 | reverse complement strand
ATTTTCGAGCTGGTAAATTTCGATCTTTACTAGTTTTGTGTTAGGTGTACCGAGTAAGAATGTATGCTATTTATGCTGGTTATTAGCGTAAAGGCTGTCGCTTCCTACTCGTCTGAGGAGGGATAAGCTAGAAGGATTCGGTAGGACCAAGGTGCAGCGTGCTAATTTTTCATCTTGTTTAGATGAATGGTGAACTAGTCAATAATGAAAGAAAAACAAATGTGGAAAAAGCGCGGAAAATATCAATGATTGAAATGCGTGGCAGAAAACAGAGAATGACTGATACTGACACAGAAGACGGGGGGAAAACTCGATTCACACAACAAAATGAAATYCAGTATTTAGATGTCTGTGTARGGGTAGGGTGCATGGATCTCTGTCGTACACAGCTGTTCCACTCTCATCTCTGGTGAAATARCTATATCCAGGGGATTATGTAGCGTTGGTCAATTTGCATAWCTCCATTAAGGCTTTCTCTCCTTTTTTTCAACCGACACCTGTGTAGAAKCGGTCGTAAAAGTGTTCCCGCCGGAAAGTGGAATTACATTTCCTCTCCCATTTGAAGGAAGTAATCCGGCGTACAGCTGTGGAAATTGTTCAGTGATGTAGAAATGGAGCGAGGGGKATTAGGGAGGACTGTGTTACGCCACGTACAGGTACTGTAAAATCAGGCCCATAAAGCTATACTGATACTTCAGACCCGTACAGAGCACCTGGTCCATAGTAATTCACAGGGATATAGGTGTTYCATTTTCATGGAACCACTTAGTTTTTGTCTGACCACATGACGTSACCTGATWAGATATTATATCCTAGATGATAACTATAGGATACATATAGCTATAGCMCTGACTATAGGMRCCAGAGTTTGTCCTGATGGGGRCATCATATTATTACGGCCTTAAAAAGCCTCTCCAAGAGGAMGAATACGACAGCCAGAATGAGCTGCTGCTGGAAGTTATATTGTCTGGATCGTACGGGCTCTAGCTAAAGTGTTCAATAAAGTTTATTGTGACTTCCTGTCAGACAGTTCGATCAATACAATGTCTATGACTGTCTATAGATAGCTGGGGTTGGTGTTGGTGTGTTGTGCGGAGAAGAGCAGTGACCATCYACCCTCCCAGGCTTGTGTCTTTGAATCTCTGGGACCTCCACCCCCTTTCTCCCCCCTCCTCCTCTCCCCTCCTCCAAAGCATTTTTCTCTTCTTCATCTTTCTTTCACTCTCTTCATCTTCAGTTGCATGATTCATGAAAGTGGAGTCCTGTGTGCTCAGAGGGCCTTTTAACCTGTTCCCCTGGCGCGGGAGAGAGAGGGAGAGAGTGAGAGCAGTAGCAGTGATATTGATATGTGAGAAAGCCTCCCTGTAGAGTAGCTCCTCTCTGGGAAAGGAACAGAAGGTCCCCCACTGAAGTCACTCCTTTTTGGGATGTCATCCATTCCCTTTTCTCGCTGCTCTTTCTCTCTCTCTAACTCTCTCTCTCTTTTTCTCTTTCTTTCTTTCTTTCTTTCTCTCTTCTCTCTCTCTCTCTCTCTCTCTCTCTCTCTCTCTCTCTCTCTCTCTCTTTCTCTCTCTCTCTTTCTCTTTCTCTTTCTCTTTCTCTTTCTCTTTCTCTCCCTCTCTCTCCCTCTGTCAGTTATTTTAGAAAAGTCTCAGAAACAGTTTTCTCTCCTTTGTTTGTGTGAGCAGCGGCAGTAGTAGTGGCAGCATCAGCAGCACGGTGCTGATAGCCTGAGGGCCGCTATAGGATGGGAGCCATGATGTGATGGAGGGGTCAGTCTGGAGGATCCAGAGAGGGGCCAGACCTCGGCCTCCTCTATCCCCCCTGGATCCCTGGCAGCCCGGGCAGGCCCTGGACCCTCTGAGCACGTCCTCCACGGAACACGCCTCGTCCAATCACAATGCACTGGGCCCAGGACCTGTGAGGTGCTGGGGGTCATGGGTTCAAATTCAATACTGCTATGCCCCTGGGCACGCTGAACTCTCTGCTCACACATACACACACACTCCTCCTCCTCCTACTTTACGTTGCTGTGTTTAACTGGGGGTCAATGATTTGCAAGTTGCTTTGGATAAAAGCTTATGGTTAAATTGATTCATGACCGTGGGTGAACTGTGGGGCCGGCGATGGTGAATGGCCCTGGGCGTGATGTCATTGAGAGAGAGGTTTCAATGTGTGAGATTATATATTGTATGTCGGTGTGGATGACATCGTAAGAGAGGGACAGTGAGAGGCCTACTCCTCCGTTTCCTTGGTCGACTGTCCCCTTGTCCCTTTACAGTGATCACACAGTACACAGTTATAGAGAAATTAAAGGGAAATACTCCAGACTAGCCATCATTGCACATTTGATAGGACTAATCAAGATGGAAACAGCATTCAGAGGTTCTGCAGTTTATGAATAATGCATTGCACCTTTTAACACACTGGTATTCAAACTTTTTTAGCGGGGACCCCCGTTTTGTTCACCAGAATTTCTGGGGACCACATTTTTTTCAGCTGAATTTCTGGCGACTCCACCCTACCACAAATCYAATGACACAACCTTCAAATCGGTACATTTCGATTTTCACATTACAGGTGCACTACGCAGAAATCGCTCCGTCGTTTCCTCGCTGCTAAAATTCAAATAGTTTGACAAATTTCAGTTTATGTGACAAAATAAGCAAGTATAGTGTAGAGAATCATTGTACCACCTAAACCGCTGTGAAATACACTTTTCATAAACAAAAATATTGTATTTTCAGCTGTTTGAAGCTGGCGTACAAACTGAAAGTAAAAGAAAAAACAAAACTTAAAACCAGCGCACATAGAACACTAAGTTCTGTGAACTTGGTTGGGTCGCCCAAAAAGTTACATTTTGCAGCTTGAAATAACCTTCAATTCATTACCACTCTCTTATCAAAGTGAAAAGAAACCAATAAATACATTTACTCAATCTAACATGTCTAACTATATTGTCCAATACAATAATTGGAACTCTTTATATTTTGTTAAATATACATTAATATACCACTGTTGTCACGACTTCCGCCGAAGTCGGCTCCTCTCCTTGTTCGGGCGGCGTTCGGCGATGGACCCAGCAGCAGCAGATTATCATGACAAGTCACCGGCTTTCTAGCCATCGCCGCTCCATTTCTCATATATCCATTTGTTTTGTCTTGTTTCATACACACCTGGTTTTCATTCCATAATCACACTGCATGTATTTAGTCCTCTGTTCCCTGCCATGTCTTTGTGTGTAATTGTTTATTGTTAATGGTGTATGTTCACGCGCTATACTTTTGTATTCATGTTCTGTGTTTTTGGGGCACTTTGATGTCATGTTGTGCCTATTTTTTGACCGAAATAAAAGTGTGCCTGTTTACTCTACTCTCCTGCCCCTGACTTCGCCTGCCTTCACAGCCTTAACAACTGTTTTATAAGATGGGTAGGAGAGGTTTCCTATCCAATTGCATACATGGGTGAAAATAAGCTCACCATTTGTTACCATGTCAACCTTTACTTTATTTTCACTCTGAAAATGACAACAATACAATATTAATTAGCCCTCTTTATAAATAGACTAAAAAGACTAGCTAACTAGTGTTTTCACAGGTCAGCATGTGTTACTGTACTGTATGAAGCCTCCATTAATCCTCTAATTCCGTATCAACCAGTGGGTTAAAGCTGTATCTCTCTCTAGCAACAGTATCGGGCTAATTCTCTCTTCTTCCTGTTAGCTGACGGCAGCCATTAATATGCTGTAATTCTGTCCCTCTTTATTGGGTGTCACCGCTGTCACATCGGCCCATATKTCAGCCCCTCTCTCGTCACCTACGCTCAGCTCAACAAGCCAGCCCAGTGCTGAATGGTTCTCATGTGAGACAGTGCTCTTAGGAGGCCATTTTGAAGTCCCCCCTATTCTTTCCCTGGTGCAAGCCGTCTAGGCACGTATTTAATAACGGCTCTCCTCCCTCCTCCTTTTCTCCGCCAGGCTCCAGGCTCTTTAAGAGTCCTGGGGGGTCAGTTCCTCCACTTCTTCTACGTTAACAGGAAGAAATCAGGACAGAGGAATTAATAAAAGCTCTACTCGCTTTCTCTCTCGCTTTCTCTGTCTAGCGCTGTTTCAGTCTCTCTCACTTTCTTTCATTACATATACTATATTKTCTTTCTCTATGTCTCTCACTCCCTCATTATATGTGCCCTCTCTCTCTCTCTGTCTCTCTCTCTCTCTTTCCCCCTCTCTCTCCTTCGGCGGCTGGCTGGCTCCCGGCAGCAGCATCACGGTGTGTCAGGGCGCTGGGTGAATTTTAAATGCTCAGGATGAATTGTTTGTGTTAGGAAAGTGGAAATGGGGGGAGGAGGGGGAAGAACGGGGGAGGGGGGAGAACAGGGGAGGAGGGGGGTGCAAAGGCTAAGAGACTTGATAAATTGAATGACTGCCAGGGATGCAGAGATGCAAATAGCAACAAAACCGCCATAAGCAAATGTCTTCCACAGGACCCTCAGAGAAAGTGGGGGTTGGGGTACTGGACATAGTGTATAGAATATAGTGGGGAGGGGAGGGATGGGATGTGAGATGGGTGAAGGGAAAGTAAGGCAGAGATGGAGGGTTATTAATTTCCCACTATGCAGTATCATCCAGCTGGTAGCTCCCAACCCGTTTTGGGTGTAATGAAAATGGCCTGAGCACAAGATAAATGGTTCATAAAGAGAGACCATTTAGATGCAATGGGGCCTCAATCTGGATGGTGACTAATCGCAACACACACCCCTCCTCCTTTCCTCTCCCTCGCTCCCTCTCCATCTCTTCCTCCCCCTCTCCCTCTCTCCATCTGTAACTTCACCTCCCCTCAGAAGCAGGATTACACCAACTCTCATTCCACTTTCCCCCGTTATTTCCTCCTCTTCCTCTTCCTCTTCCTCTTCCTCTTCCTCCTCCTCCTCCTTCCTTCTCCCTACTTTTCCCCTTCTTTTCTTCCTTCCTTCTCTTCCTTTATCTCTCTCTCACTCTCTCTCTCTCTTACTCTCTCTCTCCGCTAGCTGTTGACATCCCAATGAATTGTGGCGGGGTCGGAGTTCAAGGCATGCGGAGAATTATCTTGATTTATGCCCGCTCAGAGCCGTTGGCGGCAGGCGGCGGTGCGAGTGCGGCAGGCCGGTGGGCTGGCGAGGTGTGTTCCTGCTTTACAGCTCCCCAGTGACAGGGCTACAGCATCGTTTTGCTCCGCTGGAGAAATGGGCTGCCGAGGCACCTGCGATTTTTCTTGCCTCCGCGGCTGAAGGTATATAATATATCTCTAAAGCGCCTAATAAGTTTCTGAAAAACGTGTTTTTAAAGCAAATTGATTCGGATGCTTTACGAGGTGGAGGGGGGGGGGCTGGAGGAGATGTTTGAGGTTTACACAGCACATTGTGAACACAGGGGATTCAACACAGGCCTCTATCTCACACAGACACACACACACACACACACAAACAGGCCATTAGCGACACCCTGAACCCTCAGCTCTGAGCTAGAGAGAAGCCTTCAGAATTAACACAAGCTCTAAGCAGACACAAGATTCGGAGTGTTGCGATGTATTTTTTGGTCACAAAAGGGGCGGCACCTTGTAATACGCTCCGGCACTCAACATAGTTTTTTACTTCCTAAAAATGTAGACACGCCGTATCATTCCTTCCGCGGCCGTGGGGGCAGTGTTGTTGCRAGGCTATATATAGGCTATTGATCAAAGTAGCCTATTTTGCATTGATAACCAAATATATTCTCAGCGACTGTTCAAACWGTAAACCAAACAACAAGAATCCACAGAAAGGTATTTTGTTTAGAAGTAATAACTAGTTATTCCAGTCTATTGTTAACTGGTAGAACCTGCTGTAGCCAACTAACAAGCCATGGGCTCTTTTTACTCCACGACCAAAACTTGATAAAGTAATAATTTTAGTACTTAAGTAATTAAGTACTAAGTAATTAATACACAAGCAGCATATCAAACTGGGATAATGTTTTAGGTTACACCGGCAAGTAGAAGAATATTTGCCAGGGCTGACTATTTCACGTCAGCTAAAAAGGCTAGCTAGCTTGCTATGTTTTTAGCCAGGCTAAATCCAGCTAGCCAGGCAGCCAGCTAGCTACTACTAGCAAGAGAAGACAACTGACTCTTCATTATTTTCACAAAATTAAAAGACAAAAATTAAAAGCGGTGCTATCGCCCCCTTGTGAATGGGAGTGGGACCGGCGAGGATATCATGTTACCAAAAGGTGTCCGCTGCGCCAAAAATACCACTCCACCCACYTGCACGCACGTAGATCAACAGAGTGAAGATGGTAGCAACCACTAAGTGTACATTGTGGTTAGAGTCAGAGCAGATCAGTGACCAGGAAGTAGTCTGGGTCTCTAATCCCTCTACCCTAGCAGTCAGGCAGGCAGGTGTCGGCTGCCAGTCGTGCACTCTCCCTTCCCCTACCGCAGGGCATCCCTAGAACCCAGCAGCAGCAGATTATCATGACAAGTTCTGGCTAAATCACTCTGACTGCTATTGTGTTCTCCCTCAGTCAACAGTGTTTTATGCTGGGTCCTTCTGGCTGTGGAGAGACACAATGAAAGCTCTGGCCAGAGAGTGTCATACCGGACAGCCCCGCAAGTACTGTGGACACACTGTGTGTGTACGTGTCTGGCTTGTCCGCGCCGTCTGTGTCGTTTGTACTGGGCACATGGTCGATGTGACGTGTGGTGCGTTACTTACTGGTGGGACCACCACTGTGTCTGTACTGTGAAATACTGTGGGGACACACTGTGTCTGATCTGTGGGATACTGTAGAGACACACTGTGTGTGTACGTTCTGATACTGTGGGAACACATGTGGTCCT
>NW_019943423.1:30250-33520 GCF_002910315.2 Salvelinus sp. IW2-2015 | reverse complement strand
TTCTCCCTCACCACTTTTGACAGGAGTCTATTTACTTCCCTCTACGGCCCTACGGCGCCACTTTGAGACCCGACTTATTGGGGCGGAGAAGAGACGGTMTTAAAAAAGAGGGAGAGATAGGGAGGGAGATGGAGAGGGGGAGAGAGAACAGAGGGCTCTTGGATGCCTCCTCTCTCTGTCTCCTCTCTTAGATGTCTGTTAGTGCTGAAGGAATCCAAAGTGCTTATGAAAAACACTGTCTCACTCCTGGAGCAATAACAAGAAAGGAGAGAGGGAGGAGGGAGAGGGGAAGGAGGGAGGGAGAGAAAGTGGGAGGGAGGGGGAAAGAGGACTGCTGAATCAGCACTCCAGTATGGATTTTCAGTTCTCCTCCTTCTCTTCTGAAAAACAGCCGTCTGGATTGCCAGCCCCGGAACACAACACACAGACCCWGCCCGGCTAAATGAAGTTCCCACTCCTCAAATCTAATTCCTKTTTCTTTTTCCTGGGTATTTTATGAAGAGCATTACATTTTCCTTGTCATATAATATCTGCAGAGCTGTGCCTCTAAAGGAATCAGACCCTTGGAAATAGGTGASAGATTGGGTTTGCCTGATATGTGTGCGTGCAATTCGATTACTTATGGGAGGGTTCTGTACGGGAGTGCTTGATAAAGTCATGAGGAATACCTTGGCATGGGAGTGTCTATTTACAACCTAACCCCACCCAAACCCCTACCACCCCTCCATCCCCTTCACACCCCCATTCCTCTGCACTAGCCTATAGCCTGTGCTTCGCWGCAAGATCCCCCAGAAGAGGCCCATGAATGATGGATAAGGCCTGTATCTCCTCTCCCCTCCACTACAGCCAGTAGACTCCAGCCACTAATCAACCATGCAGCCACACAGGACCAGAGCTAATTCTTCTCCACAGGACAGAGGCTATTCAATGTCCAACAGGACCAGAGCTGAGCTATCATTTCCACAGGACCAGAGCTGTTCATTTCCACAGGACGCAGAGCTATTCACTTCCACAGGACCAAGAGCTGTTCATTTCCAAGGACCAGAGCTTTTCATTTCACAGGACCAGAGCTATCATTCTAGCAGGACAGAGCTATTCACTTCACAGGACCAGAGCTTTCACTTTCACAGAGACAAGCTGGTTCATTTCCACAGGACAGAGCTATTATTCCACAGGACCAGAATTCACTTCCACAGGCCAGAGCTGTCATTTCCACAGGACCAGGTCTATTCATTTCCACAGGACCAGGCTGTTCATTTCCAAGGACCAGAGCTATTCACTTCCACAGGACAGAGCATTCAATTTCCACAGGACCAGAGCTATTATTTCCACAGGACCAGAGCTATTCACTTCCAAGGAACCGAGGTCTATTCATTTCCACAGGACCAGAGCTGTTCATTTCCACAGGCACCAGAGCTGCTTCATTTCCACAGGACCAGAGCTATTCATTTCACAGACGAGCTGTTCATGTTCACAGGACCAGAGCATTTAATTTCCACTGCGACAAGGCCCTGTAATTTCCGGGCTAAAATAGGCAGATAGATAAAGCTTTGTGTTGTACAGTACAGTATCAGTATCTCAGTGAAGACTGATTGAATTACAGGGCATCCCCAGTGACTAGGCGTTGGGTAATTACAGTGTCATTTAAGATGACATTATTATCGGGGTGGCTTTATTAGAATGTGGTTCCCTGTAACTTCACCTCGCCGGTTATACGTCCTTATCGTAAAGGGAAGTGATTAGGGGAAATAAAATGCCCTCCGTTGTCTTCTTTTGTAACAAGGATCGCTGGCTTATTAATGCTTTCTGATATGCCAGCTGCCACGGTGATTCTATGGTGCTTTTATTTACATTGAAGGACAGTTTAACCTAGGACCCATGCCCATATTATATATGTACATTTTCTATGTATTTACATGTTGTCAGTTCTGGTGAGTTTCTCTATCCACTGTTAGCTGTATTCATTATTTTTGGAGGAAGACGAGGGAGCATTATAAACACTATAAAAAAAAACGGTTCTATATGGAACCCAAAAGGGTTCTACCTGCAACCAAAAGGGTTCTACCTGCAACCAAAAGGGTTCTTCAAAGGGTTCTCCTATGGGGACAGCTGAAGAACCCTTTAAGGTTCTATACCACCTTTTTTTTCTAAAAGTGTACAATTAGCAGTTACCCATCCATCCATGATTTCTGTTCTCTATATGCTTTAATTAGGTGTTGCCCACCTCCCCTCCCACAGAGTCCTGCTGGAGTTGGAGAGGATAGAGGGAAGAAAAGAAAAGAGGAGGGATGGATGGAGGGATGGAGGGATATGGTGGCTCAGGGCCAGGGGATGAGAGGCCTGCCAGAGAGGAGAAGATCGGCACGAACACACACACCTCCCACCAGGAAACATCATGACTATAAACAGTGGCTGAGCCAGGATGTCAAAGTTGAGTTGAAACATGATTATTAACCCTGACCATGACAATCAGAAATACACAGATACACACACGCAGGAACACACACATTCGCACACACATTCGCACACACAGGAACACATTGCAAAACAAACTGTGGAATTTCTACCGGAACTGTAAACATTAATTATGTCCTGAAGTGCTTACTGGCCACATGATCTGATTGGCTGTCACTAGGTTCTAATTGATACAGGCTCTAACTGGTGCCCAGGTCTGTTGGTCAGGGCCACACACATAATATATATTATCACTGCAATTAATGGTCATACAGAATGATCATACAGTGGAGAGAGGGAAAGAGGGAGACAGAGAGAGTGGGTCTTTCCACGAAAATAGTGCACCAATATAGAATAATGTAATATTAAAGTAAGTGCCTTTTAATATAAACTAAATTGAGAATTTCATCAATCTTAAAGCTTAAAGCTTTTATGACAGAATGTTAAAATTAGGTAAAAACCCCCAAAAAGTTGACCGAGTTGCACTTCTGAAAAGGCACCAAATTGATGGAAGGACCAGTATAGGAGCAAGGGAAAGAGAGAAAGGAGAAAAGGACAGGAGAACCGAGTGAGAGAGGGTGAGGGAAGAGAGAGGCCAAGCAATAGAGAGGGAGATCTGATCACCCGGGTTATGTCAATAACTCTCTTGCCCCAGGGTTGTGTAAATTGATKTTTTACAGTTTCTCCTGGTGACAGCGCCTGTAGCAGCCCAGATAAATCACTGTACCTGTAGCTCTGCTCATTGATTGGTGGGACCTGTGGCAATGAGACCGGGCCCCTGCTGGGGAGAGAGAGGAGCCGCTGGGATAAAGAGTT
>NW_019943423.1:17246-26632 GCF_002910315.2 Salvelinus sp. IW2-2015 | reverse complement strand
TTTTGGTCCATTAGAACCGTTGTTGAGTTCCATATAGAATGTTTTTCAAATAGTGTAAACAAGTGCTCCTCGGCCTATCCTCCCAACATAAATGAACTACAGCGTCACGTTCTGACCTAGTCCTTTTTATTGCTTATTTAGTTTGGTCAGGGCGTGAGTTGGGTGGGCATTCTATGTTTTTTTCTATGTTTGTTTCTATAGCCGTGATAGTTCTATGTGTTTGGCTTAGTATGGTCTCAATCAGAGGCAGGTGTCGAATCGTGTGTCCTGATTGAGAATCATACTTAGGTAAGGCCTCTGTTTCTCCCCAAATGTTAGGTTGTGGTGGTTTTGTTTAGTTATGTTCACCGACGCTGGACTTTCCTCACGTTTCTTTCTCGTTTTTCCCCGTTGTTGTTTGTGTAGTTTCATGTTGAATTTAATATGACGAACACTACCACCTGCTATTTGGTCCTCTCTCTTCCACCACGAGCGAACGTTACCAACAGCTAAAACACGTGGATATGAGAAACTTCTCAGAACTGACAAAATTTTAAAACATAGAAATGCACATAAATGTACTATATCATGAGCATGGGTCCTAAGTAAACTCCAGTCACTGTCTTCATGTAAATAAAAGCGCCATAGAATACCTGGGCAGCTGGCATATCAAATGCATTAGATAAGCCAGTTACAAAAGAAGACAACGGAGCATTTTATGTTCCCCTAATCACTCCTTAACGAAAGGACATTAAACTGCGAGTGAATACAGGAACCACAGCAAATAAAAAAGCCACCCCGAATAAAAATGTCATACTTAAATGACTACGTAATACCCAAACGCCTAGTCACGGGGATCCCCTGTATTCAATCAGTCTCACTGAATACTGATACGTACGTACAACACAAAGTCTTTATCTATCTGACTATAGCCGTAATACACTTGCGTCCATGGAAATTAACATACTCTGGTCTGTGGCATGAACAGCTCGTCATGTGAAATGAATACCTGCCTGTGAAAGAACAGCCTCTGGTCCTTGAAATGAACAGCTCTGTCCTGTGCGAAATAATAGACCTGGCGTGGAAGTGAATAGCTCTGGTCCTGTAAATTAATATCTTCGTCCTGGTGGAAAGAATACGTCTGTCCCTCGTGGAGTGAAATAGCTCTGGTCCTGGGAAATGAACAGCTCTGGTCTGTGGAAATGAATAACCTGGTCCCTGGAAATACATGCTCTGGCTGTGAAGTGAATTGCTCGTCTGTGAAATAAATAGCTCTGGTCCTGTGGAAATGAAGCTATGTCCTGTGAAAGGATATTCCTGGTCCTGTGTAAGGAATAGCTCTGTGTCTGTAAAATGAATACTCTGTCTGTTGAAATGAACAGCCTGTCTGGAAATAACGCTCGTGGTCGTGGAAGTGTAATGCGGTTCTGAAATGAACAGCTCTGTCCTGTCGGAATATGATAGCTCGGTACCTGGGAAATAATAGCTCTTGGGTCCTGTGAAATGAATAGCGTGCTGAGTTCCTGTTGGCTGCATGGTATAGTGCTGAGCTACTGGCTGTAGTGGATGGGAAGAAGAGATATTCAGCCCTTATCCGATCATCCATAGCCTCTTCGGGAATCCTGCAGCGAAGCACAGGTCTATATGTTAGTCAAAGGAATGGGGTTGAATGGGAATGGCAGGGCGTGGGGTTTGGGTGGTAGTTTTAAATAGAACACACCCATGGCCAAGGTATTCTCTTGAGTGAATTATCAGCCGCTCCGAACAGAACCTCCCATAATGCAACGATGCCACGACACACAAGCAAACCGCAATCTGTCACCTATTTCCAGGTATTCCTTTAGAGGCACAGCGCTGCAATATCTATTATGACAAGAGATCGCTTAATGCTCTTCAAAAATACCTCAGGAAAAGAAATAGATTAGATTTGAGGAGTGGAGACTCATCTTAGTCCGGGCTGTCGTGTGTTGTGTTCCGGGCGGCAATTCCAGAATCGGCTGTTTATCAGAAGAGAAGGAGAGAACTGAAAATCCAAGCTGGAGTGCCGATTCACAGTCCTCTTTTCCCTCCTCCCTCCCGACTTTCCTCCCTCCCTACCAAGGGTTCTTCAAAGGGTTCTCAAATGGGGACAGCCGAAGAACCCTTTAAGGTTCTATACCACCTTTTTTTCTAAGAGTGTAAAATTAGCAGTTACCCATCCATCCATGATTTCTGTTCTCCATATGCTTTTATTAGGTGTTGCCCACCTCCCCTCCCACAGAGTCCTGCTGGAGTTGGAGAGGATAGAGGGAAGAAAAGAAAAGAGGAGGGACGGATGGATGGAGGGATGGAGGGAGGGATATGGTGGCTCAGGGCCAGGGGATGAGGGGCCTGCCAGAGAAGAGCGGCATAAAGACACACACCTCCCACCAGGAAACATCATGACTATAAACAGTGGCTGAGCCAGGATGTCAAAGTTGAGATGAAACATGATTATTAACCCTGACCATAACAATCAGAAATACACAGACACACACACGCAGGAACTCACACATTCGCACACACATTCGCACACACAMMKYCACACACAGGAACACACAAACACATTGCAAAACAAACTGTGGAATTTCTTCCGGAACTGTAAACATTAATTATGTCCTGAAGTGTTTACTGGCCACATGATCTGATTGGCTGTCACTAGGTTCTAATTGATTCAGGCTCTAACTGGTTCCCAGAGTCAGGTCTGTTGGTCAGGGCCACACACATAATATATATTATCACTGCAATTAATGGTCATACAGAATGATCATACAGTGGAAAGAGGGAAAGAGGGAGACTGAGGGAGGGTGGGTCGTTCCACGAAAATAGTGCTTTTTGCATCCCTTTAATATTTTAAGTAAAAATTGTGCACCAATATAGAATTTTAAAAGCCTGTTATATTAAAGTGGGTGCCTTTTAATATGAACTACATGGAGAATTTAATCAATCTTAAAGCTTAAAGCTTTCATGACAGAATGTTAAAATTAGGTAAAAACTTAAAAYAAGTTGACCGAGTTGCACTTCTCAAAAGGCACCAAATTGGTGGAAGGACCAGTATAGGAGCGAGGGAAAGAGAGAAATGAGAAAAGGACAGGAGAACCGAGTGAGTGAGGGTGAGGGAAGAGAGAGGCCAAGCAATAGAGAGGGAGATCTGATCACCCGGGTTATGTCAATAACTCTCTTGCCCCAGGGTTGTGTAAATTGATCTTTTACAGTTTCTCCTGGTGACAGCGCCTGTAGCAGCCCAGATAAATCACTGTACCTGTAGCTCTGCTCATTGATTGGTGGGACCTGTGGCAATGAGACCGGGCCCCTGCTGGGGAGAGAGAGGAGCCGCTGGGATAAAGAGTTTGGCACGGCCAGGGTCAGCTATGGATCTACCTGCCCAGTAGAGGAGAAGGACCGCTGGGATCCAGAGTTAGCACGGCCAGGGTCAGCTATGGGTCTACCTGCCCAGCAGAGGAGAAGGACCGCTGGGATCCAGAGTTAGCATGGCCAGGGTCAGCTATGGGTCTACCTGCCCAGCAGAGGAGAAGGACCGCTGGGATCCAGAGTTAGCATGGCCAGGGTCAGTATGGATCTACCTGCCCAGCAGAGGAGAAGGACTGCTGGGATCCAGAGTTAGCATGGCCAGGGTCAGCTATGGATCTACCTGCCCTAACCCTGAGGGGCTAAACCCAGCTCACCTCAATACAACACTGAGCTGCAGAATTCTGATCTGACCAGCACAGACCAACACAGATAGAAAATGAGCAGAATGGCCCAGTCAAACTCAGCCTTGGCGAGCCAGCCCCAGCCCAAGGTAGCACAGTCTGTCTCAACCCAGCTCAGCCCTGCAATAGAGAGTGACTGAGACATACTGTCCTCCTGTACAGGAAGTTTAAGGTGTAATGTATAAATACACCTGAAACAGTGGTGGGTTCTCCTATCTTATCATGCTGAAATTACAGCCCCATTGTTGTGTAACGCCAACAAAGCAATTACCCAACACGCTGATTATCTGTGTAGTACTTGCAATTAATCAGCACTTCACTCTGCTACCTACTGTAATTCAGAGGTGTTTTACAGTACAGTAGCCTACTGTTACAGGGTGACTAATACACAGAAACAAACACACACCACACTCTCTCTCCTCTCTCTCTCTCTTTCTCTCTCTCGCTCCCTGCTCTCTCCCAGTCTGTGGCTGTCTTCAGAGAGGGTAGGGATCCACAGTGTGTATCAACATGCGTGGGTGGGTGGCTGGTAGACTCTGGCATGTTCTGACTCCAGAGCTCCGGAGTTTGTCATCGCTCTAAAGGGGAGCTGTGGAGATGTGTACTGGCTTTGTTGTTGTTGCAGCTCTCTCTCTCTCCTCTCTCTCTCTCTCCTCTCTCTCTCTCTCTCTCTCTCTCTCTCTTCTCTCTCTCTCTCTCTCTCTCTCTCTCTCTCTCTCTTCTCTCTCCTCTCTCTCTCACACACACACACACACCACACACACACACACACACACACACACACACACACAAACACACACACCACACACACCACACACACACCACACACACACACACACACAAACACACACACACCCACACACACACACACACACACACACACACAGTTTTGCAGTGGGTACCAGTAGAGTGCATCTTTGAACTCTGAATGAACCGCTCAGTGTGTCAGAGCCACAGGCGTCAACACTTTAAAAAATATTTTTGAGGGCGGGACACTGATAATGGTGCCAGCTTCTCCCAACCAGAATAAGAAATGGGGAGATGCCTGGCTCTCTGCCTCCGCTCTCCCCAGGGCTGTTTGTGTGCTGTGTGCATGTATGCGTGCGTATGTGTGTGCGTGTGTGTGTGTTTGTTATTTATATAGTTTGCCAGTACATCTGCATATGGTTGAAACTGTGCCATTCATTGTTTTACAGTCTTACCATGTGTGTGTTCCCAGCTCCCAGGTGAGTGGCTTTCTGTTCTGACCATTGATCGCTCAGGAGGAGGGCTTGAACAATCCCATTATCTGGTTTGATCCGGTTTAACCTCTCTACATCCCCATGTCCCCACCTGTGACAACCTCTAATGTGTGTCTGCACGTGTCCTCGTGTGCATTTGTACGTGCCCACCAGATCTGTGTATGTGCAGTGCAGTCCATGTCAGTGTGATGACCAGGCAGGAGAAGCATTACCTCATAGCTGTCCTGCTGTGGGGGCCTCTGGCCCCTGGACTAAGGAGAAGGGGTCTGTACGTGGGAACTGATGGGGGAACAAAGGCCAAGCCCACCCCTGCCCACCCCAGACCAACCTCACCCTACCCAGGCCCCCCAACCATACAGCCTCACAAACAAAAGGGGGGTCGCAGGCTCTTAATTCCCAGGCAACGTATAAAATTGTGCCGCAGCTTCAGGAACAAGGCAGGAATGAATGAATGAATGAGGCTGAAAACAGAATGGAAGAAAAATGTTCAAAAGTCATAAAAGGGGTGATGGCATACAGAGGCATAGGCTGGGTGAGGCTGGGTGAGGCCGGGTGAGGCAGGGGCCTTTTGTATGGTGGTGGGGGAGAAGGGGGAGGCAGGGAGTGGAGGTGGGTGAAGAAGGACAAAGGCCAGGTCAGCCGCAGTCACAGGGGTCAAATAGCCCCCTCCCTTGAGAGGGAACACTTTCTAGGCCCTGACAGAAACTCTCCTAAGGTCAGTAGATCAGGGAGGACAGAAACACACACACACCATTAATCTCATCCCAGATCTAAAACACCCACACTTTGGGAATTCCTGCTATTCTGTGTGTGTGTGTGTGTGTGTGTGTGTGTGTGTGTGTGTGTGTGTGTGTGTGTGTTGGTGTGGTGTGTGTGTGTGTTGTGTGTGTGTGTGTGCGTGCGTGCGTGCGTGCGTGCGTGCGTGCGTGCGTGCGCGTGCGTGCTGCGTGCGTGCGTGCGTGCGTGCGTGCGTGCGTGTGTGTGTGTGTGTATGATGTACCTCAGTATACGTGTCTCTCTGAGAGCAGCCCAGCAGCATCACTAACCCTACCCCATAGCCCGTGCCCAGGAGGTGTCAGTTGCACTGAGCAGAGTGCAGGATAATTGGAGGGCCATTTTATCTATCTAGTGTCTGTGGCACTCCAGCGCCCGGGTCACAGGCAGGGGAGCCCCAGTAAAAACACTAGCTCAACAGTTACCAYTCATTTCTATCCCAGCAGAAGAAAAGGCCCAGTGGGGCCAGCGCCCTGTGAGGGCCCCTTAAGGGCCACGGCCTGCACAGCTACAAAGACACCGCAGGTCTGACCTTGTCCTATAGAGGGGCAGAACACACAACACAGACCAGAGGCCCCCAGAGGGTCAGGGGCCACGCACAGGAACAATTAGAGATGCTTTACTCACTCTCTCCTGTCTCTTTATCTTTGTGTGTCTGTCTCCCTATTTTTTCTCTCTCTCTCTTTTAATTTTCCCCCTATTCTCTCTCTCATTCTTACTCACTGTGTCATTCAATTTCCCTATCTTTCTCTCTCTCTCCCTTTCCCTCTCTCTCTCTCCCTCTCTCTCTCCTCTGTAGATTGATGCTCCACAGTCTAAGATGGCCCCACTCATGCAGAACAGCATACATTTACTTTTAATTTTCAAACACGTTGAACAAAAGGGTTCATGATCACAAAGCAAAGAGGGCACTCATAGATATTCTTACTTTTGAAACGGGTTCAATTGAAACGGAATTTTCGGTTCATTTTCACGTGTCAATTGAAACAGTTGTTTCAATTGAATGTTGTATTATTATAAAGACTAATACTTAAGAACTCTTTTCAAATCCATTTCTACTGGACTGCGGTTAGATTTTTTTTCCTTCTTTGTTTTCATTTTTTCTTTCTTTTTTCTTTTTTTTTACACCCCTATTTTTCCTCTTCATCTTCCTCAACATGTATTGTAGCTGTATGTTCTCTGGAATGCAATTAGGCCACCTACATTAAGTGGTAATGGAGAACCTGGTCTACAAACTGTGGTTGCCCAGGCAACGCCCACTCACAACTCTGCCTGCAGTAGTTTTGTCACTTTATCTGCAAAATGCACAGTTGAGCCTTAAACCAGGTGGGGGGGGGGGCAGCTGCGTGCTAGGCGGTTCTCAGTGTCGTTTTAATACAGCTGGTCTTCAAATATTATTCCGTGAACCCTCTAATGCCATATGACACGCGCGTGTGGGTGAACGGGAGACAGAGGAAAGAGAAGATTTTTTGAAAGACCTTCAAAAGATGACCCATTTTACGTTTTGCTTTGATTMGAAATAACCGTCCAGTATGTTGAAGTATGAGTGACAAGGAAGGWGTAGGATTTTGGAAGAGGACCATCCCTGCTGTACTCTGTGGAGAAGAGGCGAGATAACTGTCGAACGCTCTCTTATGCGGAACCATATGTAGCTGCATCTGATTTTGACGTTCGAGCGTGGATGGAATTGGAATAAGTGGAATACGTATTAAATTTAATCCATTGTTGAATCAAACCGTATCAATAAGCTGCTTATCCTMGGCCAYTACAATGCTATTTCAGATTGCTTGGCATGTAGTGACATGAAAGCAATAGTTTTTGATAGTTTATTAGGTTATCATGCTGGCTTGTTCTAACAGGTTCTGTATGTTCAGAGGCTCTGGCAGCATCCTGTAGTTGAGCTATGTGTGCCTAACTCAGCCTTCTGGGAAAGCATTGATCAATGGGAGATCTGACTGAAGATTCGAGTTACACACACACACTCCGGAGTTAGACCGAACACACACACACACACACACACACACACACACACACACACACACACACACACACACACACACACACACACACACACAACACACACACACACACACACACACACACACACACACACACACACACACACACACACACACACACACACACACCACACAACAGGAATGCATAGTGAACAGGACATACAGGTAGTGTGTGAACTTCTGATTGTAGCTTTGCCACTATATTATGGGATGAAAAAAGAGGTGAGGGTACGGCCGTATGGCACACGTGTCCTAAAAGCCTCCCTCCACTCACAGATGATGGAAGGAACACCCCTTCTCCTTCTCCAGAATGCCCTTTAGACTATGGYTGCCTAAGCAAAATATCTCTGATGGAATCCACATGTTGGAAAGAGACTGTTCTRTCTCTTTTCTTTTGTAAWGTGTKCTATGAATAAATAGCTTGGGCTGAAGGGTATCATATTTGTAGAATAACACTGACATGGCACCAGTTTGAAAGGCTGGATGTTGGATGTTGATACTGTGTGGAGTTCTAGAAGGAATGAATAAGGCTTAAGGAAAACCTAACGCTCATTTCTTAGTGTTCCTTCAGATGTCTTCTAACAGATTGCTGTCCATGTTGAAGGGGATGTGGGGTGGGGTGGAAATAGCGATGTGTAACATTTAACACTTGTCTGTCTGTGGCATTCTTCTCACATTGATAAAAGAGAGAAATAACAACACCTGTTAATGGGTTGTGTGTTAGCGTGTGATGTTTGCAGGCAGCTATAAGGTCAATTCCATCTCAATTCAGGAATCAGTTCTGGAATCAATCTCAGAATGTTAATTTTAATTCCATTCCAAAATTAAGGTTGCCTTTTATTTTCAGTTATGATTTACCATTTCTTGAATTTGGATTTCAATATACTGCTTTTTTCAAATATAAATGGACTTGGAACCCAATCCTGGTGCGCACCGTTCTGTTTGATTGACTCCACTGCAGCAGGTGGCTGWGTACCTGCCTGAGCAGAGACTAGTGGAGGGGAGGAGGGGGGAGTGAGTGGCACAACAGCCAGGAAGTGTGGCCAAGGTGTGTTGTCGGAGTTCACCCCGCACGYCGAYGWGGAGAGGGGTCTGCTGGATGGAACATCAGACCGCTTCATCACCATGGCAGCAGCCAACCACGGCAGCCCACGCCAAGTGGCTTGGCACAGCAARCCCARAATCCTTCACAGCACAACCCAGCAGACTGCAGTGCATTCCTCCAGTGGTGGAAGTGGGGCATTTTGTCTACACACGGTGGGTTCTGATTGGTGTGACGGAGCGAATGGAAGGAGGATGAAACCCACCTAGGTGTCAGGCTGGCCACCCCATACGTGTTGACATCACTAATATGGGCTAGCATTAGAAATATGGCATTTGGTCCAACCCACTGTCTTTTCAAGGAAACCCCATAATTGATTTGAATCCTTCTCCAGTTTGGCCTGAAAGGAAACCTGTGTTGGTTGAGCATTTTGTTCATGAATATTTATATTGTGAGAGGCCTGGAGGTATTTTCGATTGACKAATTGCAGGTTATTAGCATGAGATGTGGTTGTTCCAACATCCTCCGACCGTGTTGTTTACTCTACTTATTGTTCTTTGAATACTGACACAAAATGGATTTACATGTAGGAGATGATCTG